>NC_062289.1:1732500-1892500 GCF_902655055.1 Lutra lutra | reverse complement strand
GTATTCGACCCTCCCACCCCCATGACTGAGTGATGGTGAAGGTAGAGGCACAGCCCGGTCTATACACTGAGAGCTCAGGTGACAGAAACTCTGAGGACTCTTCCCTGTTGAAAGGAGGCCTGAAGGTGGTGCTTCTGAGTTTAATGGGCAGAGCCCAGAATCTGAGAGGCTCAGCCTGTTCCCAGAGACCTGAGTCCCCCCAGACTGGAGAAATCCTCCTAAAGGGTACAATGTCTGAACCAGGTTGCTCGGTGATGTGAGGCCCCAAATGCAGCAATGTCAGAAATAAATACGACATGGAACAGCCTGGTGTTGGGAACCAGGTTGCTTTCCTAGTTTTGTTTTTGTCTTTAATATTATCTCATTGTTTCTCACTGTGAGATTGATTTTCAGGAAACAGGAGCTCAGAGATTGTGGGTAAAGTCGTGCAAATACTTGCCAGATTCTTTCAGAAATTAAGTGTTTAAAGATGCTGAAATTTGGCACCGTTCAAACTAGCCAAGTTCCCATTCCGTGACTCTGCCCCGGGTTCCAGTACAGTTTGAGGAGGTTTCGTCATCTTTTGTTGATTCCCCAACTTCGACAGACCTTGAGACCTTGTTTGATAGGACACATGCATAGCGTACATGCGTGCGCCACCCAGCCCCGTCCGTCTCTCTCCAGACAGACAGATGGACAAACAGACAGATGATCCATAGATAAACAGATAGATGGTAGAGAGAAGGATAGATGGATGGCAGATGGGTACTAGGTGAGCAGCTAGATGATGGATAGATAGATGGATAGAGAGTTGATCATCTATCGACCTATAGATGATTGATAGATGATCTATCGACAGACGATACAGATGTAGGTACAAGTATAGTTATATACATACATAACTCCACAGAGTCCCAAATCAGGGATTTGTGAATCCTTCCAATTCTAAAATTATGTGTATCTCTGCTATAAGTTATGCACAAAAGACTTTGTTTTCTACATAAATAAAAATAAGTTGGCATATTAGCAAACTCCTTGCCAAATAAAATGAATTCTAAGTAACTGACGGCAGACATGGGAGGTGTGTGTAGATGTGTGTTGTGGGGGGCGAAAGAATGAGGGCAGACAGACAGGTGAAAGACAGACAGACAGAAGACAGACGGTTCTTACTCTGGATGAACTCAAGCACTAACTCTTCCACAAACAGGGAATTCCTTAGTCCCTCCATTCCTTTTTGTGTCTGAAATTTTCTCCTTTTGCAGCTGCTTCTCTACCCATTCTTATAGTAAACTCAGTTATTAGCCTGTCACCTCCTCCAGGAAGACCTCAGGGACTCCTGCTCTTGGGACACAGGCAGGTGCCCTGAGTCCTTTGATCCCAGGGGCCGTGGGGCACCTCCTGCAGTGCGTTCTGCCTCCTGGCTGCTGCCCATCCACATTGGTCTGTCACCGGTCTGGGAGCCCCAGGAGGATGTGCCAGGATTTGGACATAGCTGGGCCACAGAACGCTCAGTGCAAAGAAGGGAGGAATTGGTGAAGGAAGTAAAATCAATCTATCTCAAATTTTGATAACAGAGAAAAATGAAAATTTCATATTCTCATCTTTTTTTTTTCCAGTTTTTGCCCACATGTACTTACTCCATATTCACAAAAATAACAGAATCCAATGACACTCTGCCCAACTGTGTTTCTGTTAGCAGTGGCTGAATTGTCTAATTACCTATCGTCTCTGCATAGTATTCGATGGAGCAGAATTTAGTAACCATCTCCCAACCTTGGAATGCTCAGATGATTTCAGAAAGCCAAGGAGATTGCTTCCACTTAGAACTTTTCATTTTATTGAATTATTTCTTTCGGAAAAATTCCCACAAGGTAGAGTATTTCTGTAAAGGTACTAGTGGTTTTACTCAGTGGTGATTAAGAAGGTGGGCTTGGGATGTAGACAGACCTAGCGTCTCCATTTACTCACTGTGCGATTCTGAATGAGATACTTAACCAATCGAAACCCCAATCTCCTCGCCCACAGAAGCAGGATAATGTTAGAGCTAACGCCCTAGGCTTGCAAGAATTAAATGAGATGATTCAAGCAGCTGGTCACACAGTCCTTCTGCTCAGAAATTATTCAGAAAATGACAGCTTTTTTTGAGAAAGGACTTTGTGGAAGGACTAAGGACTTTGTTACCAGCAAAGACATGCAAGGCTGTCACCTTGTCAGCCTGACGGGCTAGAATGTGCCCATGTGGGAGGACCTGGCTTCAGGCTGTTATTTCTGGTCATTGTGGATCGTGGTCCCCCCCTGGATTGGACCAAAGAATTGCATTCATTCGAATCATGAATCAGAGCATGTCAAGTGCTTTGGGGAATGTATGTTTTTCACAAAATGCCTGAAAATCCTTTCCTTTTTTGTTTACTTTTTACTTGTTTGTGGAAAGCATTTCTTACAGTCGCTCCTCTGTGCAGACCGGGACTAGATCCCTCGGTGGGGGACGAAGGCTCTGCGGGCACCTCGACGCATTTTTGTTCTTGTTCTTCTGGGTTTACGGAGATACGGGTGACATAGGACACTAGGTGAGTTTATGACGGACGACGTGATGGCTTGACACATAGTGTGGACTGATGACCACAACGGTGGCCGTCAACACCTGCGTCACTTCGCGTCATTGCCGTGACTCTGTGTGTGTGGTGAGAACGTTTGAGATCCGTTCTCTTGGCAGCATGCAAGTGTACGATAGAGTACTTGTTAGCTGTCGTCCCCGGGCTGTACACTAGGCCCTGGAACTGTCTGATCTTATAGCTGGAAGTCTCTGTGACCAATGTCTCCCATCCCCCCACCCTAGTTCCTGGCGACTGCCAATCTACTCTTTTTTCTATGAGTGGAGCTTCGTTCACATTCCACATGTAAGTGCGATCGTAGAACACCTGCCTTTGTCTTCCTGACTTATTTCACTTAACACACTCAGGTTTCATTCATTCTGTCAAAAAGGTCAGGATTTCTTCTTTATGGGTGAGTGGTGCTCATGTGTGTGTCTGTGCTATATTTTCTCCATCATGGACCCCTCAGTTGTCTCCATGTGTTGGCTCCTGTGACTAGTGCTGCCATGGACATGGGGATGCAGACGTCTCTCACAGACACACAGGTTCATTTCCTTCACTTGTATGCCCCGGACTGGGCTCACTCGGTCATGTTGAAAGTAGGTTTTGATAAGACTTTGCTGCCTCAACCAAGCATCTCTAATAACCTACTGAATTTTTTATTATGTTTTCTTTTTTTTTTTTTAATTTTATTTATTTATTTGACAGAGAGAGATCACAAGCAGGCAGAGAGGCAGGCAGAGAGAGAGAGAGGAGGAAGCAGACTCCCCACTGAGCAGAGAGCCCGATGTGGGGCTCTATCCCAGGACCCTGAGATCATGACCTGAGCCGAAGGCAGAGGCTTTAACCCACTGAGCCACCCAGGCGCCCCTTTATTATGTTTTCAAAACTACATTTAACAGCACCAGAAAACCAGTACAACACTCATAACAAAAATCTCACATGTGGCACTGACAATTCCTAGTGCACTCTCATTTTTGTAGCTCACTGAACCCTCTCTGCCATCCCGTGAGTTATGTGGCAGAGTCCCCTGTGGCAGGAGAGAGCAGTGAAGCCTGGAAGAGAAAGCAACGTTGCAAAGTCCCTGAGTTATAAAATGGCGCATGCCCTCATCCCAGGGCTTGAGTGGAAAAACAGACCATACCAATTCTAATCCCATAGCATCATGGAACTCTGACGTATCAGATTGACATGAAGAAAATGTTACACAGGCACAGAGTTATTTAATGTTCCCTGGCAACCCAGTGCTTGATGGTAATAGACTCATTATTTTAGGGAGAAAACTGGAAAACCACTGGTTCTGGTGGATATCATTTCCACTATAATCAATGGAAATGTCCTAAGCCAGTTGCTTCAGCGACGGGAAGAAGGTCACGTCCAACACAAGTGGTGACCCATCCACGTCATCCCCTTCACTGTGCTTTTGTGGAACGCACTGTGCACCCATGACCCCCCGGATGCTTCCCACAGTCATGGTCACAGAGTGCGCAGGGATTATGGCAACGACAAGCTGGCTGAGCGCTTGGTTCCTGGAGTCTGCCTGGTCTGAGTGGCTCACTTTCTCTCTGATGTCATCATCCCTTGTCTACACTGTAGACCTTCCGTCCAAGATAAGTTGGTTCTGACTCCATTTCGAGTTCACGTAACGTGCCACCTTAGGAATGTAAGGGTTATTTCAACCTGGAATCGGAGCAACCCCCCGGCACCCCCGTTTGGCTCTGCTCTTGCGTTTCTTTGGACCCCGAAAGCCTCGTCAGCACATCTGTAAGGTGGATGGATTGTGTCAATCAGCTTTTGAGATGTTCCTCTTGCCTTCAAGTTTCTGTGAATCCTGGGTTCGATCCTAAACAGAATCCTCCATAAAGCAGGTCCACAATCTAATTTTATGACAAAAAAAAAAAAAAAAAAGTATAAACCCTAAGAACAACACTAGGTATGTATTTCTAAAACACCTGGTCTGTGAGGTCTTCACGTAAAGATCATGGAGCAGAGTAGCACACCTGCAGGCTCTCGCTCCCTTCATCGACGGCACCGTGGAAGACCCCCAAACACCACAGCATTCCCAGTCTTTGCAACGTGACTACACGGTTCTCACAGTACCGTATTTTCTAAGTCAGGCAAGGGAGGTCATGCATTTTAGAATGGTTTCCAACATTGAGAATTGAACCGAAGAAGGATTTTACCAACTCAATTAACTTGAAAATCTACTGATAAATGCTTAGCCTACAACAAAGTACCACAGACCAGGTGACTTATAAACAACATTTATTGCTCAGTTATGGAGGCTGGAAGGCCGAGATCAAGGCTCCCACTTGGGGGGCTCTGGGGAGGGCCCTCTTCCTGGGACACTACCAGCTCCTGTCACCTTGTCCTCCCAGGGAGGAAGGGGTTGGTCCTCGCTGGGGTCTTGAATGTAATAACATGGATCCCATTCATCTGGCTCCACCCCCATGACCCGATCCCGTCCTACTACCATCACTTGGAGGGTTAAGTTTCAACCTACAGATTTTGGGGGGAGACACACACATTCAGATCACAGCAACCAACGTCCCCAGTTTCTTGAGCATTTAGTTTAGAATGCTTCATTGTGTCCGTTTATTCCTTCATTTGTCTTTATTGAATACATTTTTTATTGTCTTATTCTATGGTTTCCATTTCTCTGCTCACTTATTAGTCCCTCCACACCCCCTTTAATCATGGAGCGTGCTTGCTGACAAAGCACTCACTTTCTTGCCTAATTTTACAAACTGTTCAGCCGTGCCCTTATTCACTGTTTTCTTTTAATTATGTATTCTTGTTAACCTCTGTATGCATTCAAAGTTACAGATTGCCATTGACACGGTATTAATTAAAGCATATAATTTATGACATTGGAGCTTGAAATTAATAAGTGACAACACAATTACATGGTTTGCCTAATTGTCCTTCGGTGATATAAAGATTGACATTTGAAGCTGCATTAGAAGCTAAAAGCACTCATAAACTCACAATAGCTCTGAAAGTAATCACAAGAGAATCTCAAGAAAGCAGCCCCATTCCGAGGGACAGATACGGGGCCGTTAAGTGGGAGGGCGATTATCTTTTCTCTTTTTATTAACAGTGTGAATCTATGGGGGAAGGTTCATCTCGGTAATTGAAAAGTAGCTTGTATGATATTTACTTTGTGTTGTACAAAACTTTGGGCAGATTGTAAACAAATCTCCTCATCTCTGGGGTGTTCTTTTTAATCTCACCGTGGTCACTTCCGGTGTCGTTTTCTTTTTCTTGCTCACAGTATTTTTCCTCTGCAGATCCTCGGTGTTCTCAACGCATTCTGCCTCTGACATCACCCACAGACCCGGTAGTTCGACCTAGTGCTGCCACGTGCTCGATGCTGGCTTACTTTCTGGAACACACACCGTGACACCAGACGAGGTACGGGCTGCCGGCGCTGCTGGGTTCAAGTGCCCTCTCTGTCGAGTACAGCTCTGCACTCAGCTTGGCGGAGGAGCTCTGAAGGACCACATTCTCGTTCATATCATACTGGCCCAAATGGGTCAGTCACGGGTTTTCCAAACACTAATGGGTACAGATAATAGGGATTTCACTGGGCCTGAAGGAAGGGCTATTTCAAAACTAAATTCACAATTTAAAATATTAAATTATGTGTGCAAGTTTTAAATCTGGAAACTAAAAAACAACGTTATTCTTTCTGATATTTAAAAAAAGTTTTATTATATGTTGGAAAAGCAGTTGTTTACAATGTCAATAAATTATCCACAAATTATTTGAGTTGATAATGGTTTTGTCACGCATATAGTAACCTATATTCTCAAAATATCCACATATGTAATGTGTGTGTGTGTTACATGCTCACGCTTCTGTCACGCTTAGAAACATGCCGTGTTGACTCTGGAACTCCGTGGTGAGGTACTAATTACTGCAAACATCTCGTTCAACTTCTTAGAAGTTTTCCCTAAAAGATATTTAAATAAAAGAGAAGTAAAGAAGTGTATGACTCTGTGCCAGTGTCAGGAACGAGGTCGCCTGGGTTTGAGGCCTGCTCTTTAATACTTCAGTGTCATGTCAGACAGGACCACAGCGCTCCGTGAAAGGTTACTCGGTGCAAGGTCTCGTTCCAGTTACTAAACGTCATCTTCCATATCTATAAAGGTCTGTTCACAGACACGGCCAGCCCACCTTTGCGCTTAGCCAGGAGAACTGGAGACACGCGTCCACACGAGGATGGCTGCTCAGAATCGAGAAGCCGCAGCCACCGGGGTCATGCCACAGGAAACGGATCTCAGAAATGCTCGTCGGGGTGGAAACTCTGAATTAGGAGAAAATATCCGCATTAGATTTCATTTACTCAAAATCTTAAAACAGGCAGGGGTATCCTGTGATTTCAAACAAAGCAATCAGGACGGCGGTTGTCCCACAGGGGGACAGAGGGCAGGTGTCAACCACGAGAGGGCGAGAGAGAGTTTTGGGGGAGAGGATGGTAACGTCGTGTGATCTGACGGGTTTGAGTTGAACAGGCGCTTGCATTTGCCAAATCCCATACATGTGCCCTTAAAGATTGGTACGTTTGCTGTCGATGCGTGTTCCCTCCAAGGGGAATTCTAATCGTACGCATACAGTAAGTGTAATTACTGACACGCATGCTGGCGGATTTGCGACGCGCCGGCCTCGGACTGGCCGTGAATGGTTCTAAGAGGACGTGGGCGTGTGGGCCGAGTCGTGCGAACCCACAGGCTCCAGGGCTGATGGTGTCAGTAATGTGCCGTGCATGTGGGTTACTACTACGTTTTTCACTTTATGGATATTTTTGAGATTTTTCATTAGAAAATGACTGAATAAAAATAATAAAGCTATGAAAAATTGCCTCTAATCCGGGAGACAGGTCCTCATGGGGTATGCAGATGACTCCCTTGTATTTAAAACACATAAACAAAACCACTGAGATCTCTCAACAAGTGAACTATTCTGATCCTTTGACTAACTTATGGATTGTTTTGACTCGCCAGGACATAAAAGAGGAAGGAGCACCATGTAATTTGCAGACACTTGAAAGGAAAACACATAAACTATTCAGTTTTTCCCAACAAAATCTTCTTTAATGCACAGATACCGCACACACACGAAGGACCTTTAAGCCGCGATGGAAATCTGCTCGCTGGACCGCAGTTCCTCTTTCTGTCCCCCACGTGGTTGTGCTGGCCAGAGCTTTGGGTGCCTCCAACCTGAACGAGAGGTCTCAGGAGAGCAGAAAGAAAGCACATACAAGCAATGCGCCCTCAGTCTCTGTGTACCAACCAGCTCTTAAGTAATTTTAGAGCCTACGTCAAAATTAGATGTTCCTTTGCCAAACTATGTGTCCAGTGTTCCCAAAACTGGTCTGGTTTTCTAGGCTATTTGTGGATGAGGAAGCTCCCCAGCGGATGAGGGAAGCAAGGGGCTTCCGGTGTTTTCCTTCCTCTCAGCTGGGACGGTGACACGAGACCCAAAGCCTCACAGGGTGGGGGTGACGTGGGCCCTGTGTTAATGAGGAGTCCTGTTCCAGGTTTCAGGTGGCTCCGGAAACAGAGGGGCGGCACGGTCTGCGGACCTGCTTCTGGTCATCTGAAATAGTAGTATCGGCCCGTCACCGCTGCCAGTGCGGACACCGTGCCTGAGGCCGGCGTTGGCGGGAGCTGGGACACAGGCAGGTCTGTCTTTGAGCAGCGACCCAGGGCAAGCACCAGGGTAGAGCGGACACCGGTGCCCGTCCCCGTAGATGTGTGCGGATGCACATGTGCCTGTTGAAATGAACGGACGTGTTTGCGTCAAAGAAAAGATTCTTTCCCGTCTCCTCCTTTCCCCCAAACCATTGAGAAAATGAAGCCACATTCTCCGGAGTCTGGCAAGCACATGTCCCCTGCACAGAGTCCTCCCCTTCCCCCACGTCCTTCCCAGTGGAATGAATTGTTCCGCTAATTGAATTCCCACTAGCGGAGAAGAAAGGAAACCAAGCACAATTGGACTTTGCATTTTTGTCTCTTCTGCTTGAACCTGAGCGAAATACCAAGTCATAATGAAGAGGTCCCTTAGGTGCCTCTGTTCTTCTTAAAGTCAGAGGAAGGGGCATTACCATTCTGTTATGTGTCTGTCATGTCAGGACCCTCGCTGAGGCTCTCTCTGGCTTGTCCCTCTGAGCTGCGACCCTGTCTTCACTGGTGGGGGGAGGTGGGTCGTGGTCCATCTGCCACTGGTGGATGAATTTGAGACCTCTTGCCCCGACCCTCTCTTATTTTCATAAGCCACATGGTCTATCCGCAGCCGACAGGTTGGCCGTGGGGTCTGGTTTCCTGGGTGTGACCTCACTCCCGTGACTGCGAACTAGCCCACGCGGAGGAGGTGGCCGTCTCAGTCACCTGCAGCGTGGCTCTGAAGGAGGGCTCCCGAAACATCGCCGCGGATGCTGATGACTTTACTCTCCCCCAGCATCTTCAACTCACGCTGTTTCTAGGGAAACATATTCACCCTGAAATTTGAATGGCTCTGGAGCCTCACAAAAGTGAATAAAATTCTATGGAGTAAAATCAATGTTCCTGACTCTCTAGTCACACAGACACGGCGGGCAAACGGTTCTCCAGGCGGCCCTTGACTGTCAGGGTCGCGCGGGGAGCGGTAATGGATACAGGCAGCGGTCCCGCTGGAGTGCGCTCAGCCCCAAACCCACGGAGTGTATCTACGTGTTCATCCGTCACAGGGTTCCCATGAAGAAGGACGACTGAACCAAGAGCGCTTATTCTGTGGAAAAAAAAAATAGTTTCCAAGGTGGGAGGAACAGCGACCCCGCAGGCATGGTCTTCGACGGGAGGGCAGGACCGTGTGGCGGGCACCGTCCCTTCTCCTGCCGCTCTTTCTTCCAAGTGCGGAGACCAGTGCACCTCTGAGAGCCAGAGAAGAGGACCGGGCAGCTGTGCACAGCCTTGTACGGAGGCAGGAGCCCTGGTGAATAATGCTGCTGTCATAACAGCAGGGATAATCTAATGCTGGCACTTAGCGACATGAGAAATAGCTTGTCAGACGCAGGCGGGGGTGGGGTCTGAGCCGGACGTACAAGTCCTGAAATATTAATCTTGAGCACGGCCAAGCCTGGGCCGGAGCCCGGCGGACGGGCGGGCCAGCTTCGAGAGCAGTTCGAGGAAGCAAATTTTTGTTGTTGCTTTGCTTAAAAACACTCCATGTGGGAAGCAGCAGGGTCTCTAAGGTTGCAGTCAAGTCTGCTTCAGAAAACGTGACAGTGGGAACTCCCCGCTTCCGGGCACACAACCCGGGTGCATTTCCTTCTCTCCCCTCCAAAGTTCGTTTCCATTCCTCAAAACTGGATTTACAGGAAGCGCGCTAGCGGGTTCGAGATCTTATTATGGGGATGGATTAAGACACTGTCATCCCCCAGCTGTGGCTCTAGGCTGGTGGAAGGAGGCTGAGTAGACAAGAATATTAACACAACATTGCCGTGACCTGCCCTATCAATGATGTACACGGGTTCCCGCCTTCTCTATTTATGATATAATAGTAAAGATGGAACCTGTTGGTTCTTGGCCCTATTAGGAAGTCAAGGTTTATCTATTAGACCTATTTTGGAGGATAGAGTGTGAGCAAAGCAGTTAAAGTTCTTTCTATTCTGCCTTTTTTGCACGAAAGGATTTGAAACGATTGATAAAAGCACTGAGCTTTAGAAGGGAATATGCAAATTGAAAGAGGGATGGGAATGATTTCTTTACCACCCATTTTTCATCTCTACGTATGACTTAGACACGGGCTAGTCTTCCACTCGCAGATTCGGGGCAGCATCTGTGGAGGTTAAAAGTAAGTGCCACACTGGGTATTTACCCCAAAGATACAGACGGAGTGAAAAGAAGGGCCATCTGTACCCCAATGTTTATAGCAGCAATGGCCACGGTCGCCAAACTGTGGAAAGACCCAAGATGCCCTTCAACGGACGAATGGATAAGGAAGATGTGGTCCATATACACTATGGAGTATGATGCCTCCATCAGAAAGGATGAATCCCCAACTTTTGTAGCAACATGGACGGGACTGGAAGAGATGATGCTGAGTGAAATGAGTCAAGCAGAGAGAGTCAATTATCATATGGTTTCACTTATTTGTGGAGCATAACAAATAGCATGGAGGACAAGGGGAGATGGAGAGGAGAAGGGAGTTGAGGGAAATTGGAAGGGGAGATGAACCATGAGAGACTATGGACTCTGAAAAACAATCAGAGGGGTTTGAAGGGGCGGGGGTGGGAGGTTGGGGGAACCAGGTGGTGGGTATTAGAGAGGGCACGGATTGCATGGAGCACTGGGTGTGGTACAAAAACAATGAATACTGTTATGCTGGAAAAAAAAAAAAAAAAGTAAGTGCCAAGAAGGAAGTCCCAGGGGCCTCTTTGCACTATTGGAGAGATGCTGGAATCCGGGGTGCTGGGAAAGGCCGGGCTGCCAAGCCGCCAAGGGCGTGGGCTTCTCCATACCTCCAGCCAGCCTCCTGGGGGCCACGCCTCAAGGTCACATTGCTGCTGGGTGTCCGCTGTGCTACCGTATTCGCTCCAGCCAAGGAAACACCCCGGCGCCACGTGTGTCTCCACCGTATTCCAATGTCAACAACCAGAGGAACCTTGTTTAGATGTAGATCTGCTTCAGAGCCATCCATTTCAGAGTGTTTGCAAAGAGCTCCCCCCAACACACACCTGCCCTGAGCAGCCTGAAAGGTCCTGGATGATGAGGGCGGCCCAGGTTCCCCACGTGACAGTGCCTCTGCTTACCGGTACAGGAACAGTGTTTTCCTGGCAGTTTCCACATCCCTCTTCCTTGTGGTTGAAAGAGTCCTTCCTTCCTGCAGTGAAGATGGAGGTCCACTCTCCCTGATCTTTACCTTCTCCGCCACCGCTGCCAAAGGAGGGCACAATGCTGACCCGACCTTCTGAACCTGAGCTCGTCCCTACTCCTGGTGCCTCATCCCATTATAATTCAGAAACCTAGACTGGATGAAAATGAATTTTCAGAATATGGGCTGATTATCTGTGCTATGTGGGGGACTCGACGTGCAATCCGCCTTTCCCACTTAGCACTTTATTTGATTCTCCCACCAATTACTGGGTTGGACTCCATTGATTCCCAAGGTACCAATTTCTCAGAATGACTGACAGGGGATGCTGCTTCTGTAAGTAGCAATTGACCTAGGAGGACGGGATTAGCATGCGTACAGGGGCCTGAGAGGATGCCACGTGTTCAAATGGTCTTGCTGCTGGAAGGGAGAAAGGAACATCCGGATTCCTCCTTGAGCCTTTATTCATCCCGAGCCTTTCCCGCACATTCCTGCCATTCCATAGCAACGGCACCGGCCCAGCCGCCATGCTGCTGTGGGCACGGGCTGCTCTAGGAGGCCCAGCCTGGGTCTCCGGGGATGTCCTCGGATTCACGTAGCAGAGGAGACAGAGCGGCCCTGAGCCACCAAAGGCCACTCTGCACCCTGGAGGCTTAAGGAGGCTCCTGGGTGCCCTCGTCCCTGTGAAATGTGTTTTTCATGTCGTTATAGGAAAACAGAGCTCATTCAGCAGCGTGGTTAAACAGGGCAAGAAAACTCCCCACAGATAGCAGTGTGACACTTCTAAGAAATTCAGGAGAGAAATGCTGGAGATGACAATTTTGAATTTAATTTCTAAGATTTAATGAACCAAGGAAATGTTGAAAGTAATGTGTATCTGGCGTATAAAAACCAGAGGGAGATGGGTTTGTATGCAGGCACCCACAGAAACACACACAGAGGAGGCCTGAACTCAGTATCTTTGCAAAGAGCGATCACACAAATTATAGATATTGCCTCTCTCTGACCCAGAGAAGAGTTTTGAAACAATTCTCTACTTCCCTGTCACACAGCACAGTGAAATGCTATTTGTGAATAAAACAAACAAACAGACCTAACCAGAACCCCAACATAGCTCATTTTTGATCAGGTCACTGGGGGTCACCCAGAATAAAAGCTTGGGGGGTGCTGTTGAACAAGGCAGTCAGGGACACCTGGGCTGGTAGGCTTGGCCCGAAGTGCATCTTGGCTCTCTGGTGAAGTTCTGTGCCTCTTCCAGATAGCAATGTCATGGGAAGCCCGAAGCTGATAACATGAATGAAAAATGGGACTATTGTATCCACTTGTCAAATGATTTCATTGCCCGGGAAGAGTAGGATGGATGACAAGGGAGTAGGTTCCCAAATCACCAATTCTGATGATATTAATTGTCCCTGATCTAGGACGCTGGCACGAGTAATTCTGACAAAATATTTACTGAGCGAAGTTGGATGTTATTTACTGATAAATGATGGGGCACTTCATTAGCTAATGCTGAAAAATCGTGGTAGACATAACAGAATTATTAGGGCTTGTACAGAAATCCCATTCTATAATGAGTTATTACTTTAAAGTAATAGCAGCAATATGTTACAATTAAGTACTCTAGAAAGGAGCTTTCCACAAGAAAGGTGCCAGGATTTGAGTGATCTCCTGAACCACTGCTCATTACGGATGAATTCTGCTGGCTGCCATCCATCAAAACTCTACTTTCATGAACTAATGAGAGAAAACACGAGTGGTTTGGACCAGGGTTACGCGAAGTTATACCAAGTTTTCAAGAGGGAGCAGCGCCGCCCAGGAGGGTTTTCTTTGTCTTCTGACTTTAGCTACACTAATGCCAAGGGCAGCGCGGCTCGGCCCCGTTTATCCCGGAGCCACGGGTGCCCGTTAGGTGAGCGGCTGGTAGTGCGCTGGACCCACACAGCCCCCTGCCTCCCACTCGGGTCCTCCTCGTAAACAGCTTGATTAAATAGAGTGTAATTACGAATACTTCCACGAGACCCCAACTTCTGCGCACCCGCCGGCTCCTGTTCTTGCTCTGCTTTCTGTTATTCCTCTTAGAAATGTAAAAACGAGTAAGCAAAAAGGGACAGTGCAGGGCTGCTAGCAAAGAAAGGGACCGTGTCCGCCCTGGCCTCAGACCCACAGACGAACCGCTCGGTGTTGGAATTCTGCCGGTAGGATTATTTGTGTTGGTTGATTCGACATTTTTGCCCCAAATGGGGGTTGAACGAATGGGGTCTGAAGGCATTTTGACTTTCCAAAGAACAAGCTCGTCGATGCCAGTACTGGACTTGAGCGATAGCTACTACACGCTGTGCCCTTGCCGGGAGCCCTGCCAGTCCCCGCGGGCGACACCCTCCGTAGACGTGATCCATGCGTTGCAGGTGGAGAAGGGCCTGAAGACTCAGGAGATAAGGGACTTGCTCAAGGCCACACAGCTCACGAGAGGCGGAGTCTCAGTGCCGGACCTGGGGGAAGCCCACGCAACTTTCCCTACCTCGTCCTCTTTTCCACGCCAGTGTTTGCTATTGACCTTGTAATCGGCGACGGGCCTTGGGCCTGTGTTGTCAGGAATTTAATTCCGAATCCCAAGTGGCCACATCTGCATTCGCTCAGGAAGTAGTGATGACTTCCCTTCTCTGCAGGCGGTGTGGACCTCGTGATTTCTGTGGAACCGTCAGTGCGTCCTGGGAAAGGATGCCAATGGCTTCTGTTAGATAATATGTTTTCAGCTGGTTCCCTCGGAGGTGCTGTGACAAGGACAACATGTATGTCCCTGGCTAGAAAGATTGGAGCCTGCATGGAGACGTCTAAATTGATTGGATTTCCAAAACCCTTATCTCAAAATGTTTAGAGATAACGAAGTTTTATGATTTATTACTTAAAGCCATAAAGTCTCCAGGTGACAAAATGGGGTTACAACCATGTCTTCTTCCCAGTTGCTTCTGGAACACAAAAAACTGTTGCCTTCTGTTTTCAACATTTTTTGGAAGAGTGGAAGTTAATTACTGACATGTGTTAATTTATACCTGGAATGAAACACTAGGGATTTTCCCATTTGTTTGGAAAGTAGACATTGCATCATAGAAATGAGTTGCATCCTCTTTATGGCTTTTAATAATGTGGTTATAAAGATTAAAAATCATAGCAGACTGGCTGGAAGAGTAGCACAACGCACAGATTTCTAAAAGAGTACCGCCATGTTAAAATGCAAGTTTTCTGGAATTAGTACATACCGCCAAATGCAGATAGGCTATGAACTGTCCAAAATAAAATTGGTAAACGGGAATGATATATTTTCTTCTTTAAACATGGGCCTTCTAATGAGGCGTATTAAACTCCCCTACCTGTTTATTGACTTAAAGAGCTTCACTCACGTCTCTTGATAAGTATTCCCTGTGCAGAATGCCGAAGATTGTATTGGATTTTGGCTAATTTAGGATAATAATTAAAAGCATATATTGCTTCCCCAGCACCATTCCTAAAAGTTAAAATTATCGAATTTTATTTAAGTTGTGTCTAAAGAGTGGTGACAGATGCTTTGGGGAAATAGGAGTTTTCTCTGTTGAAATTCTGTCCTGCCTTGTGGTAGAATCATCTTTGGGGCAGCAGGACACAGAACTGTAGTGGACGGGGACAAGACATTTGAGGTCACCACTGTTAGGACTGCCACTAGAGGTCTGTGGATGACCAGTATGGAGCAGGGTCTGGAGCATAAGGCAGGGACAGTCCTCAGGAATGTCTAGGAAGCCCATCCTCCCCAGAAGGTGCAGACGCTCATTGGACAGTGCGCCCTGGCAGAGCCCCAATCTGTAGGAAGTGTCACACGGTGTTACTTCCCAACACATTTTGCGGGGAAAAAGGAGAAGTGAGCTAAGTGACCAATTATATTAAAAACGTGAATTTAAAGCTCAATTATGAAGAAATTTCACTGAGCTTAATAGGTCTATAAATTATCATGGAAGTGGGCTTTCCTGTTTTGGGATAGAAATGGGAGAACACAGCAGTAAGAGAGGAAACTGGAAGGCGGACGTTAAGAAGTGGGGAGGCGGAACCAGGCCGGCGCTGTTGGAGGTAAGCAGCCCTGGGCACTGTGGCGGGGATAGCACAGCCGCGGCAGAACCGGCGTTAAGCTTCTCAAAACCCCACAGATGGAGCTTCCCCAGACCAGTAGCCCCACCACTGGGGTGTGTGCGCCCCTCGTTCCCCCACAGCGTCATTCACAGCAGCCTTGACACACAGGCAAGCTGAGTGTCCTCAGATGAACGAATGGACACAGAAAATGTCCTGTCTTGATGCCATGGAACACTCTGGGCATTGGAAAGGAAGGAAATCCTGCTATAGGTGACAATGCAGACAGCCCAGAGGATACTCGGCTATGTGACATTAGCCCCTGAGGGAAAGACCGATACCGCTGGAGTCCACTTACATGGACATCGAGAAGTGTCAAAGTTGCAGAAGCAGGGAGAAGCCTGTGATGTGGCTGGGGGAGGGGCCTGGGGAGCAGCACTGCCCCCCTCCCACCCTCCCTCCGAAGTTCCAGTTGCAGGGGTGAGTCAGCTCTGGAGGTCTGCTGGATCACACCATGCCTGCAGGTAGCCACGCAGAGCTGGGTGCCTCGAAGTCCGTGAGGAGCACAGATCTCATCTTAAATGTTCCGACACCATTTGAAAAATGTAAAACAACAAACCACTGGGTTCCTGGAGGTGGGAAACCGGAGGCCCTCAAGGACAGGCAGAAGGATGGTGTTCTGGAAGACCTCAGCTCACACACCGCCCTCCCGGTTTTAAAAAGAGAGCACATCCCAGGAAGGCCCCTCTCCCCAGATTCCTGGGTGGTTATTTATGCCCACGTTGGTAAGGAGCAAGTAGAAAGCAAGTAATTCCTCCAGGGCCCCATGGCAACAGATAATTCCTCCAGGGCCCCATGGCGACAGATACTGAAGGCTGTGTCTCCACCCTCCCACCCAGCCACTGGGCTCTCGGTTCCGAAGGCCAGACGGGGAGCTTCGCCCGCCCTACCCGGTGGTGGGGAACCTGGACGCACGTGGGAGGCTGGCAGCCCAGGTCTCCGCCCGAGTCCCCCGTTGTCGGTTGACATGGCAACCCTCGCCCGACTTTAAAAGAGCGTGATTCAGGGTGTGCCGGGGCCCGGCGCCGCCAATGGCCAGGCGGCCGGTCCGAGGCCCGCGGTTAAGCAGGCAGATAACACAAACCCGGCCCCTCTCAGGCAGCATCTGGGTAATATAATATGGCCCCATAATTCATTTTTAACTCCCTCTAATGGCTCCAGTCATTGCGTCATTACAAATATTAGGGGTCTGAGGGAGGGGGCGCGTCTGCGCCTAGACCGGCTCCTGCTCGGCGGAGGCCGCGCTAATCTAATTAGAAAGGTAGCCGAGCTGAACGGCTGTGCTCACTCATCGTTAAGCATTCACAAGTTAGGTCCCAGCAGATGCGCTGTGAAATTAATTTCCTCTGGTGTAACCAGAAACTCTCTGTTATGCAATTTCCATTTCACAGATGATAACCTATTATCACTTTATTCAAGGAAAATGTGTTAATAGCCACAAGGAAAATTGAATTATTCATATTTGCTCATTTCTATTCTGAAGCAAGCTCTTCTCTTTTCATGCATTGGGAGAAGGCTAATGTAAACATGACCAGATCCTTGTAAATTGGCTTGTAGAAGAGGCTGTTAGCATACTGCCTGGGGACGGCTCCAGGACCGGGGTAATGACTGATACCGGGAAGTGCGGCATGTGGGAGGCAGGATGCTACCAGGTGGTGATGCGCGCTAATGGGAGCCAGGTCAAACACTTCAGCTGTTAATTCAGAACCTGGGCGGTGTCGTGATGCAGGCGGTGCGGGAGGCACGCGAGGTAACAAGTGGCGTAGCCCGCTCAGCCTGCGGTGCGTGGGGGGAGCTGCCCGGGGGCGGAGCCAGGCTTCGTGGGAGGGGACGGGTCGCGTCCGAGCTTCGGGGGCCTCTGCTCTCCAGCCCAAGGGGGTGCGCACCTCTTGCCCAAGCAAGGCACGATTAATGGAAGGCACTTCGCCTGGGGGCCCAGAAGCCAAGTTCTCCAGGAGCCGCCGCCCCCTCCGCTCGATGGTTGTGACTCTTTCGAACCCGGAATTCTGGAGTGGGTTTCTGTCCTGCTAACCACGCGGGAGCAAGAGCCTGGATCCTGAGACGGGGCTCAGCTGCAAGGGTCCTCTGTGCCCCCGCTGGATCTTCCCGAAGGCGGGAGCTCAGGTCCCCAGGAGCAGCCCCAGAGCGCGCACATGTTGGGCACACCTGGCCCCTTGCGCCTTCTGATGCGAATCGCCCTTCTGCCAGCGGAGCAAGGGGGTCAGGGCAGGTCCCCTAGAGCTAGCAGCTCCTCCCTAAAAGCTGTTTAACTGCCTGGGCCTAGAGCGCCCTGGCCCCTGGCACTGATGGATCATAGGACCACCCACCCTGGGGGCGGCACCCCCATTCCTCAGGAAAGGGGTGTCACAGAGCCTAGTAGAACACCTGCGCAGGCATCTTCCGGGGGGCGGGGGGTGGGGGGCGGGAGTGAGAGAGACGGAGACAGAGACAGCTCAAGGAGGGAGAGAGAGGAAGGCGCCTACATGGGCCAGTGAAGACCTGCGTCCTCACGCCGAGAATCAGGGCTTTGGAAAGGAGCTTCCAGTGGTGAAAATGGTAGCAGGCATTGTTAGCAAAATGAGTCAGGCAGTGGCTGGAGAATGGCTCTGGGGTCTCACTGAGCAGACCCCAAAACCCCTCCCTCTGCTCCTAGCCCCAGGACCTGAGGAGCAAGCTCTCTGGACTTCCTTTCTCATCTGCAAACAGCGGCAGACACCGCGCTCACCTTCACCTGCTGAACAGGTACTCCTTGAGCTGCGGGTTTCCGTGTCCTGCGCTGCGGGTCACGGAAGGGCGGGGCTCCGGTCTGGGAGTGGGTGTCTGCTCCAGGGACAGGGGTGCGTGGGCGGGCAGACAGCCCTTCAGAGTCCGGGGTGGGGGCGCCCTGGAGGGAAAGCAACCACAGCATCCTCGCGGCGCCTTTGCACCAAAGTGCCGACCACTAGACGCATGGGGTCTCTGAGTCGGGGCAGGAGGGGAACCGCGAACCCGGGGTTGGTAGGAGGCTCTGAGGAAGCCTGTGGCCCGGTGCTGTTTGGAGATGAGGCTCGTCCACGGTACTGGTTGACGGGTTCAGGTGGTTTGGCCTTATCCAGAGGGGAGGGGGACAGCAGGGCGAAGGCCAGGCAGGCAGGGGAGGGCAGAAGGTAGCCAGGACGAGGACACGCAGGTGCACCACCGCTTGGGTCCCTTGCAAAGCAGAGCTACAAAGCTGGGGACTAGTCAGTGGAGGTCTCTTGCAGGGTCAGACCTTCCTGCTGCTCTTGACCTAGGAGGGATGGTATGTATTCAGTGAAATGTGCTCATGGCCTTCAGCATCAGCAAATACCTTGACGGAAGGCAGAGGTTATCAGTCTTCCTATGGATCTGGGCAGATCATTTTGGCTTCCTGGAGAACCGGGCTGGAGGCCTCGCCCCGCAGTCACGGCTCCCTGCACCTACGAGCAGTGCTCAAGACCCCTGGCCTTCCTCTTTGCCTTTTGATAAAAAGAAGAAAAGTTCTTCTCGTGATAAGGTTTGATTGACAGAGAACATTTGCAGAGTATAAAAATGAATAATTTGAAATCACTTATGCTACGGACATGATTTTCATACTCTTGGGAATGTTCACTGCCGGTATGTGAGAACAAAAGGATATTGAATGTATATTTTTAAAATATTTATACTCTAATACCGATATTCTGATACATGCACGGGCCATTCTCGGAGCAGGGGAGATGGAGACTTCCTGTCCATCAGGCTTCTTCAGACTCCTCCCTGACATTTTACCCAAAGACTTACGACAGGAATCTCAAGTCATCATGTTTAATTAATTATTTCATCATCACTCTAATGAAAGCATTAATGTATTTGATTGCTCTCGCTAGTCCTTACTGGCAAGTGTTCTAAATCTACCTTTCAGGGATAAGTGTTGAGGTTTTACTTAGATTTGGGAAGCTGATGACTGTAATTTACATATAAATAGATTGGTAAAATGAGGGCCTTATTTTTAGGTTCAGCAGGATGTATCTATCTCCTCGCCCAGCACTCTGTTTCTTAATTAAACATATGCTGAGATGATTATAGATTTACCTGCAATTATAACAGGTAACACAGATCCCACGCTCTGTTTGTCCGTTTTCCCTGAAGAGTAACATCCTGCAAAGCTGGATACAACAGTATCACGTCCAGGAAATACTGGACCTTGGTACATTGGGAGTTTCCCTTCAGATCTGCCCAGGTTCACATTTACGCTGAGTGCTCACGTGCGTGCGTGTGATGTGAGCATGTACAGTCTTGCTCTCTGTATCTCATGTGTAGGTGCATTTTTTCAGACATGGAACATCCCGTTACCATAAGCACCGCCACATGCTTTTTGTGGAATTTCCCTCCTGCCCCTGCATCTCCCCGCCCTGGGGCCCGCCGCCCTGGCCATCACTGGTCTGTTCTCCAAGTCAAAACATACTTCTGTCAAAATGTGACACAAGGCATACAAGCTTGGGACTCGGCTTTCCCACAGGTACGCTTCCCCGAACAGCCATTCACACAGGCGCTCACCACCGCCGTCCCTGGCAGCGCTGAGGGACGCTGGGGACACAGATGCACCTTGACTGTGGTCCCGGAGGGCTGTCCAGGTGGTTCCCTGGTTGGGCCTATCACGAGGGAAAGCTCCTATGAATGTTCTTGCTCAGAATTTTGCACGAACACAAGTTTTCCTTCCTCTGGGGCCAGTGGTGTGTGAATCAGACCGACTCCGTCTTGCACAAATCCATCCTGACTTCTCTGACCTGAAGTCTTGGAGGGCTCGGCTCTCCCTCCCCCTCCTTCTCTCTGTTCAGCCACACCTTCGACTGCACCCTCAGGGCATAAGGTCCCTGCTGGCCTCCGGATTCCTGACTGTGATTCTCAGCTTTCCCCCCCTGGACGGCCCCATGGGTACGACGGCCTCTCGGACTGTACAAGCAGGTCCTGCGGGAGGCGGCTCCGAGGTCCCGCGCTGGCCTTCGCGCCCGTGCTCCCGAGAGCAGCGGACAAACCCTTTCTCGAGCCGCACTTGCCACCTCTGTCTTCATCTTCTGGCTCTTTGGGCCTCCAGAGGTCATTTTGCCTGGACCTCCCTTCCACAGAACAGACGACGGAAGGATCAGTTTGGCACCGGGGCACTTGGGAGCTGCATGCGTACTTGACAAAGAGCTTGGCGCGCCTTTCTGCGCCGCCGCTCCGTTGTGTTCTCCCCACAGCGTGTGAGGACGAGCAAAACTCTGCCCCATACCAGTGTGTCCTGGCCAGGTTTTGTCGTTGTCAACCTTTCCTTTTTTTTAAAATTTTAGCCATTCTGATAGGTGTGTCATGATAGCTAGTAAGTTTTAGTCTGCATTTCCCTGATGGATAATGAAGTTGAACCTCTTTTTGTGTGTTTATTGACATCTGTGCCTCCCCTTTGGAGAAATGGCTCTTCGTGTCTGCTGTCCATTTTCTAATTGGATTTTTGTTTTTTTCACTGTGAGTGCGGAGGCTCTATATACGTTGTAGAAAACAGCTCTCTGTCAGAGATGTGACTTGCAAGGAACTTTCCCCGGGCTACTGCTTGTCTTCTCGCGCTTTCCACAGAGAGCTTAATAAAACAGCATTCTTAATTTTGATGAGGTCTGATTTATCAGTCTTTCCTTTTCTGAATTACGTTTTTGGTATCAAAGAGCTAGTCCCAAATCCTGAAGATTTTCTCCATTGTTTTCTTCTGTGTTACATTATTGTACTTTAAGTCCACGATACATTTTGAGCTGCTTTTTGTAGAAAGTGTGAGGTGTGGGTTGAGGAGTATTTTTATTTATTTCATTTTATTTTGTGTGTGTGTTTTCTTTTTATTTTAAACTTTATTTTATTTTTTTCAGTGTTCCAAGATTCATTGTTTCTGCATCACACCCAGTGCTCCATGTAATACGTGCCTCCCTAATACCCACCACCAGGCTCTGTTTTGGGTTTTATGGTTTTTTGCTTCTGTTAAGGTGTTTTTTGGGATTTTTTTTATTTTATGTATTTTTCATTTGTTTGTTTTGCTTATGAATGTACACTTCAGCCCTGTTTACGAAGGCAATACTTCCTAGAGCAGTGTGCCTTGTGCCTTTGTGAACACTCGGCTGAATGTTCTCCGCGGTTCTGTTCTGGGTCCTCTCTTCTGTCCCATTGAACAGAAGTTGTCAGTGTTCAACTGTCATGCAGTGCTCATTACTGTTGATGAGTCACAAGCCTTGATCTCGGGTAGAATGATCCTTCCTGCTCTATACTTAAAGCTCAGGATTGTCTCGTGCTTTCTCGTGGAAATTTTAGAGTAAGTTTGTGAGCGTCTGCAGCCACCGTGCTGGGATTTTGATAGGAGCTGCGCTGAGCCTGTCACTCGGTTTGACCTTCTTACCTGCGGAGTCTTCCAGTCCGCGAACCCGGCATGGTCTCCCTTTCCTCGGACCTTTGACTTCCTTCATGAGCATTAGATTATTTTCAGCATCTTGATTCTGTGCATGCTTTATTCCTACGCATGTCATTGTCTTTAGAGCAGTCGCCTACGGTCATCGCTTTTAATTTTGGTTATCATGTAGTCATTGTTGGTATATAGAAATGCGACTGGTCTTTCTATGTGGATTTTATATCCTGCAACAGGACTGAAATCACGCATTACTTCTAAGATATTTTTGGAGACTTCTTGGGATTATTTTTTATATGCCTACACTTTTAAGATCATGATGTCTTACTACTGAACTAATTTTCTTATCCTTATGTAACATTTCTCTGTGTTACTCATAATTCTCTTGGCAAGCGAGTGTGCTCTATCTTCTGTTAGCGTAGCCACAGTGTGTGTGTTTGCCGTATGTGTTTCCATCACATCACTCATGCTCTCTTTGCCATTGGCTTTGTTGTGAGTTTGTTCTGAGAGCATAGTTTTGGACTGGTTTTGTTGGTTTGTTTTTTTATTTGATTTTTAACTCACTTTGACATTACTGCCTTAAAACACTTACACTCTTTACACTTATGGTGATTGTCGATTGGTTCCCCTTAAGTCTGCCATTTTATCTGTTTCTGTTCCTGCTCCTGTTTCCTGTTCCTCTGACTCTCCCTTGAACTCCTCTGTTACTTTGACATGACTGAGGATTCCAGTGTTGTTTATCAGGTTTTAATTGTCTTGCTTTGTACAGCTTCCCTGGGCTTCCCCGGGGAGGGCCTCACACCTGTTTCATCGCTTCACGTGAACCTTGTCAACCTTGCCTCCATTTCGGCTCCTTGGCTGTCCCCTCTTCATAAGTATCGTGTTGGGCATTGAGTGGAGTCATGATCGAGTGCAGTCGTCCAGCATGATCTAGGAGGCTGGCGAGGAGGACAGACGACCGAGTTCACCCACCAGCGTGACGCTGCTGCTCCTTCTCCTTCCTTCTGCGCCCTGATTTCCCCTTTTGTGCCATCGGCTCTGGTGCCACGACTGCCTCCAGTCACTCCCTAAGCCCAGACCCACTCGCAAAAGTCCCCTTTTCCCCAGATTTCCTCGTCTCTAAGCTTCTTTACTTTCCCTCTGTTCCTGAAGGACTTCTTGGCTTATTGTTTGTTGCCAGATACGGAATTCATGGTTGGTGGCCTGTGTCCTCCAGCACTTGGGCGACGCCGTGTCCTCCCCCGGCCTCTGTGGTGTGGCGGCGGAAATCTGCAGCGGCTGGATTTGCTGCTCTGCAGATGAGGTGCTGCTTCTCTCAGGTCGCTCGCAAGATCTTTGTCTTTGTTAATTTTCAGAAATGTAATCACGATGCATCTTGTTAGGAAACACTCATAGTTTAAGGTTACCCTCCTTGGGGCTCACTCAGCTCATTGAATCCACAGCGAACCCCACTTGGTGATTTTCATGATTGTCCTATTTGGTGAATTTTCTGTCATTATTTCTTTAAATGCTCTTAGCCCCACTTTCTGATGTCCTTCGTGGGCTCTCGGGTGGGGGTGCGGCTCGTGTGTGCTGCCCCGAGGCCTGAGCGGTTCTGCCCATTTGTTCTCTAGCTGGTTCCTCTCTGTTGTGCGAGCGGACAAATCCTGTCAACGCATCCCCAAGCCACAGCTTCCGTCCTCCATCAGCGGCCCTCGCCACAGAGCCCGGCCGGTGAGGTTTCCACTTCCAGTGATTGTGGTTTTCAGCTTATAATTGCCATTTAGATCTTTTTGTAGAATCTTACATTTCATTGCTGATCTCTTCTTTTTTCCCATTTGTTCAAGACAATTTGCAATTGTCTTGTGATGGCTTGTGTGTCTTTGTGATGGATCCCTTGAAATCCTCGCCAGGCCATGCTGTCACATGGTCTATCTCAGCACTGGTGACAACTGATGATCTCCCTGCTTCTTAGTGTGGTGCGTGGTTTTCAGTCGTATCCTGGACGTTTGCTCTGTTACATCAGGGGAGTCTGAGTCCCACTGAAGTCTCCCTGTTTTGCAGGTAGCCCCAGGCAGAACCTCGTGGTTCCAACGACAGTCTTAGTGGTCATATTTTGGCCCATCTGGTTGGTCTGGTAGTCCTGGGGCTTTGCTGAAGTCTACCAGTTATACCTGGGGTGGGCAGAAGGAATTCCCCTGGTGGTTTAGCTCCTCACTGGGTGGGGAAGAGATCTTCAGCCTGGATGAAGGAGGCTTCCCAGGCTGAGCTGTTTGTGTGAGCCTCCCCCTTGCTAGAGCCCTCAAATACCTGGTATCTGTGTGGGGGAGCGGGCCGTAGATTTGCAGGAACGAAGAGGCTGCCTGATCCCCACTCTTGTCATGCTGAGTTCCCCATGACAGGGTCCCCCTCGTGCCCACCCAGGTGTGCCCAGATGTGGGACATACCTGGGCTGCCTTCTGTTGCTGGAGCCCACATGCTGATTCAATGCTTTACAAAGTATTTTTTGTCTCGTAACTTAGAAAAAAAAAAAAAAAAGTTCCAGAACTTAATGTTACTTGGTATCAAATCAAGTCTTCTCTTGCTTAGTTGGGGCCGCATAAGCGTGATTTCATCATAAACAATCACCAAATTAATCCTCCAACTGGTCCCAACCCCACCTTCTCTTCATCCCCCTGAGTACACTTCATTTACTTAAGATACTTTTACAAGATTATATAATTCTGCGGTTCTCTATAAACTAAATGAATTAGTCTTTCCACATGATGGCAAAGGGAAATCCATAATTTTCAAAGCACTCCAGAGCATTTTGAGAGGCTCCGCCAGACTTGGTCCTGAGGTCCGGGACCCACAAACTGAGCCTCACACACACCGCATTCCCAAGTGCACGTGCTCTGCTCAGGGCAGCTCACATCAGGCTCATAAAGTCATTTCAAGGGTCACGTGTCCTGTTATCCTTGAATTCTTACTACCTGGGAGCAGATTAACTGTGCAGACTAGGTAATTAATTGCTTTTAAGTCAAAAAGCAAATGCCTACTGTTAGGAAACACAGGACCAATGGTGGCTACCCCAGCAGACAGTCACATGGGCATGGACACCCAGCAGGAAGATGCGGGGTGGGGGTTCTGAGTGCTCAGAAATAGCATGGCTCTGGAGTACAGACCCTCGTGCCGACACCTGGACCCATGAGCTGCAGCTTCACTGCTGTCGGAGGCCACCCAGGTTCAGGAGCCAGCGCGCAGCCATCCTTCCTGCGTGCCTTCTAGCTCAGGGGCGGCCCATGTGTGTCCTGGAGCAGCAGGAGGCTTACCACGCCGTGTTCCGACAGCGTGCGGAGAACTCCTGGAGGGTGGGAGAGCTCCCCTTCTGCTGGAAGCTGGGTCCGTGGTTCACGTGCCGACAGCAACTGGAGTAAAATCGCACTCCACCCTCCACTGAGGGCACTGGAAGGAGGCGTCCCTGCCCAGAGACAGAGAGGATTACTCCCCGTCTGGTTGTGCAGATGTTTGCCGGCTCTCGTGCGCTGATACAGGCCACAGATGGGGCTAGGCTGCTCCGTGTGCAGACTCGGTCCTGCCCACGTGAGCCCCAGAGGGAGCTCTGCAGGCCCCGAGGGCCGGAGGGCCACTCTCCCTTCACCACCTTCCTTCCACCACCTTCTGGTTGTGTCTCCTTCCCTGCCGCTGGGGCCCTGTTATTATGGGCTCTGATCCTCCTGGTCATCATTTGACAAACGCTGCATGTCCTGCCTCACTCTGGGGAACTCTGTTTTGGAGTTCAAGTGCATTTTCTTCTCTCAACAGTATCAGAATTTGTGCTTCCAAATGCTTGTTTCTAATGTGGACTTTGACATCCTGTTTAAAGAGAAAAAACCAGAAGGATCACGGACTCCGCCCTTCCTTTTCAGGACATTCTCTGGGGTCCTGGTTTTGTCCAGGAGCATGAGGACTGTGACGGAACAGGACGGTTAGGGGCACGTTCCGCATGCTGAAGCCCAGAGGATGTGGGATGCCAGCTGCCTCCAGACGGTCCCTGCCTGGAAACCGTGGTCGGGAAGCTGAGCCCAGGGCGGTGCACTGGGTTCCCCACTAACACAGAGGGCGGGACGGAACCTCCACTCCAGGATGGGCCACAGCCGCAAGAGATGGGTCTGTGGGAGTCTGCCGGGAAAACGTACCGGGCACAGAGGTCAGGCATGGGCAGATGACAGATGCCCCCGAAGCCAGCACAAAGGGTGTTCCACATGACATCCAGTGGTAGTGAGCTGTGGTGGGCACGACGGCAGACCCCAAAGACATTCACATTCTAACCCTTGGGACCTGGTTGGGTGGCAGGGGGATTAGGGTTGTGGCTGAATTCAGGTTGCTAACCAGCGGACGTCGCTCTGGGAAATTATTCTGTGTTGTCAGGTGGGCTCAGTATACTTGCAAGGGCCCTTAAATGTGGAAAAGGGGACGGCAGGGACAGAGCCAGGGTGATGCAGCTGGGAGAGCTTCTACCAGTCTTTGCCGGCTCTGAAGACGGAGGAAGCGTCCAGGAACATGAGCGCAGGCAGCTTCCAGAAGGGGAAGGGCAGGAAACGGGTTCTCCTTGGGAAACTCTGGGCGGGAAAGCCGTCCTACCAATACCTGTGCTTTCCTTCAGTGACACTGACCTCCAGAACCATGAGTCTGTGATGATACATTACAGCAGCAGTGTTGGGCATTCCGGGCAGAGGCTCTAGGACCATGAGTAAGACGGTGTCCCGAATAGACGTGCTCTGCAGAAATGGCCCCCATGGGAGCAAGACTTGGGGACTGGGGGCGGCGCTGACCCCCGCAGGCCCACTGAGGGACGCTTGCAGGAATCAAAGCAGGCGGAGGAGGCTGGGTACAAGGTTGAGGCAGAGGTTGATGTGTTCATGGAGGGATAACAGTTCTGCTGAGTGACCAGACCCAGCGATTTACTGTTTGGTGAAGCCAGGGGCTGCTGCTGCTGGAAGAGTGGGCTTTGCCACGTGATGGGGGCACCGAGCATGGGGAAGAAAGACGTGGAGAGCTGGGGGGTCTTTGATGAGATCTGGGGTGCTTGTGGGGAGTGAGCATGGGGTGGCCCGCAGACAGCTGTGCGTACGGATCTGGGGTGAGAGAAGAAGTCTGAGTGTAGGTATAAATTCGGGAGTCATCAGCATATAAATGATAATTGAAGCTTTACCTAGGGATCAAGAAGGAAGGTACTAATAAAGCAATCAAATGGTAAAATGGAAGAGGAACAGAAGGTAGTGATAGAGGAACAGAAGGTAATAATAAGAGGAACAATAATAAGAGGAACCCCATAGGGGAAAGAAAAGGAAACATACCAAAAAGTAAGGAGAGAGAGAGAATAAGTGGAACAGTGTCACAGAGATGAACGTTCTGCAGGTTCATTCGCCTCTGCAGGACGGGTGGGGCCGCCTCCCCCCAGGAAGGGCAGGGAATGGCCTCCGGAGGCCGCTGGTGGATGTGGGGGTGGCCGGGCTCCTGCAGGTGTGGCAGACAGTGGCCTTAGAGATGCTCGGGGGCCGTTCCCCGCATGGGTCCCCACGTGACATGGAGCATCTCAACGACACCTCTCCCAACGCGCCCTCTGATGGAAGAGGGACGACTGTCTTGCCACTCCTCACTCCTTCCTGTCCCGTCACTTGTGACTCTGAGCCGCGTTCATGGGACCCTCCGAGCACCCAGTACCTGATGCTACGTCTCAGAGCAAATACCTTCACTTGAAAACTGTGCCTCCAGGATGCCTGGGTGGCTCAGTGGGTTAAGCCGCTGCCTTTGGCTCGGGTCATGATCCTGGGGTCCTGGGATCGAGTCCCACATCGGGCTCTCTGCTCAGCAGGGAGCCTGCCTCTCTCTCCGCCTCTGCCTGCCTCTCTGCCTGCTTGTGTGCTTTCTCTCTCTCTCTTTCTGACAAATAAATAAATAAAATCTTAAAAAAAAAAAAAGAAAACTGTGCCTCCAGTGGCATCAAACGTTTGCCAATGTGAAGTGGGGTGACGACGTAACCCCTCACTCTTAGCGCAGGGGTGCAGCCTGGTCCCACCTGCTGAGCCCCCCGTCCTCGCCCCCTGTGTCACACACCCAGCCACCTCCCTGTGCTGTGTTGGCGGGGAGTGACTCAGAGAATTCCTGGAGCCAGTGGGACACGGCCGCACGCCGGACAGACCACTGCTGGAGTCTTGGGAGTCGTGGCCACTGCCTCTCTCAGCTTGCCATCAGCCACGGTGGGACGTGGACAAACACGGGAAACTGGGGGATTTTGTTTTCTTTTCAGTTTTGAAGGGCCAGTGCTCCAACGTGGGCCACTGGCCCATCTTTGGAAACGTGTCACCTGCACATGGAGTCTCTTGCTTGGCGATGTTGTCTGTCTCACTGTCTCATTCCCTGTAATTCCCCAGGGTTTTCACGCCGTGGGTCAGTGTGCTTATGCGCCCACGCTGGCATCAGCCTCCCGTCCGATCAGCCCCTTTGTTTAGGTGTAAAACCTCCAATTCCCCGACAGGAGTTTCAAGGGATGGACTGAGAGCCCAGTCCTGGGAGGAGAGAGGAGCCGCAGAGGGAGGGTCCCGGGGGCGCAGAAGCCTCTCATACGCTCCAGCGGAGAAGGAGCTTAGGCAGAGCTTGGCTGGGTCACGACACCGCAGGGAGGCTGGGAAGGTGGTTTAAGACCCAGAGAAAGCTGCTTCCAGAAGCACAGGAGTTTGGAGGGGAGCTGGGTCACCTGTGCTGGAGCCCTGCTGGGCTGCTGCTGGCCCTGCTACCACGGCGGATGGAGGCCGTCTGTCTTCCTGCATGTCTGCCTCTCGCAGCAGTCCGGCTGGGCCAGGAGCCTCCACCCTAGTGTTGGGAACGGAAACCATCCGGCCTGTCTTCTGGCTCCCCAACAGAGGGAAGAAAGGCAGACCACCCCTTCCTTCCTTGTCCTCACTATGGGGACTCCTGAAGCAAGACAGTGGCCATGTCCTTGGATGGTGACCACAGATACACACTGTGTGGCCCCAAGCCCCCCGTGCCCTACTCTCCACTCTTACTTACCAGTAAATGCACCTGCTCCCCAAATGTCTGTTGTCACTCCTGTAGCTGCCGTCCTCAGTCTCCTTATCAAGGTGGTGCCGTGTCACAAAATGGCCTTAAGCTCTCCTGGGAAATTTGCGATTTGATCTCGGCACCCTACATGTGGTGCACTGGAGCAAGGTCACCTGCTAAGGTCACCATCCCTGCAGACTGCCAGGGGAGCAAAGGGACAGTGCTGACAGAGCCTATGCCCCTGCGCATGGGGGGTTTTTCCCCCTCGGTGGGTGTCCTATGGGGCGCTTCGTCATAGGCAAGGGGGCCCTGGCCCACTGGGTTTCTGGAAATCAGCACGTCCTCCAGCATGGAGGCCTCAATGCCTGAAGCTCCCCTCCTGTTCGAGGAGGCCTTGTGTCCAGCTCAGGGGCGCCCCTGACCCCGCCCAGCTGCGGTGGCCACCAGACTCTGGCACTCCACTTGGAGGCTGGCCTGCTTGGGGCTGGACATCACCTGGCTGGTCCTGGGGGCTGCAGGAGGCCAGGAGGCCGGGTCGCAGGGAAACTGGGAGTCCGGGCGCGGGATCAGCACCTGCAGGAAGCGGGGGCGCCAGACAGCGGCGTGGGGCGCAGAGTCCACGGGGGCTGCTCCAGGGAGGGAGGGCGCAGGCGCAGAGAGGGCGATGGGGCCTGCGGGCCTTGGAGTGCGGTCTGTGTTCCGGCCGTGGCGGCGGCGTGCGAGGAGCTGAGACGGTGCTGGGGCGGCTCTAGCCGGCAGCGCGGCCTTTCCTCCCCAGAGGATGCGCTCCCGTGGGGACGGGGACGTGAGCTGCTCCAAGGAGCTCCCTGCGCTGCGCGTGGCGGGGGCAGCCTGCGGGGCAATCGGAGAGTGGCAGAGACGATGCCCAGGGAGGACAGGAGAGGGGACGGGGGTGACGGGGAGCAGGGCTCTGGACTCGGCCTGGGAAGACGGTTACAGCTCTTTTTACCTGAGATCTTTCTGAATTCATCGGACACAAAATAGAAGTAGTGGTTTACACAGACCGTCCTCCCCACCGTTAGGCTCAGTGGTGAGTATCTTCGGTTTTCAGAATCATCAAAAGTCACTTATCTTCAGTTACCCAGATTCCAAATATCCTCAATATCCCCTACAGCCTAGAATCCAGAATGTCTCCTTCTCAGGAAATGGAGGGTCTTACTTAAATGTATTTTGCTGTTTTACTGTGGTAATTTAGGTGAACCAGAAACCCGCCTCCACCCTGAGACCCCAAGAATCATTGTTTACAGTTACTAAGACCATAATCTCTCGTGAGTTGTTGTAAAGCCTGTGCACACTATTCTCTGTTTATCAGAACTATTTGAGCATTTCAGGGTATTTAATTACAGTCGGTGGCTCTCAGCCCCCCGGAAGATGGTGGGTACATCCATCAGAAACTCTGCTCTGTTGGATATAAGCTTCACACAGAGGATTTCTTTAGAGACTGAACATTTTTCTCTGGGTTGGGTACATCTTATAAACATACTAGTGCTGAAGCAGGGATGTTAGTACAGCAAGGACTTGGTAGGGTCATCACAACAATTTCCAGAATGGGCGACTACTTATGGAATGGCGGGCCACCCCCTTTCCTTATCGAAACCCGCAGCCAGAATCATCCACGAGCTTCTGTAATTTCGGAGGGGTGTGTCTACTTAGAAATGGTCTCCACAGGGCACCTGGGGGGCTCAGTGGGTTAAGCCTCTGCCTTCGGCTCAGGTCATGATCTCAGGGTCCTGGGATCGAGCCCCGCATCGGGTTCTCTGCTCAGCAGGGAGCCTGCTTCCTCCTCTCTCTCTGCCTGCCTCTCTGCCTACTTGTGATCTCTGTCAAGTAAATAAATAAAATCTTAGAAAAAAACTGGTCTCCGCTAAAATGGATGATTGAGTCACTGTCCTGCGGTGCCCACACGAGTGGAGGAAAAGCAAAGAAAGAGCTGTTGAGACCGTTTGGGTAGAGGCACTGCTCACTGATGTCCTTGCGAAAACGGTATCTGTGTTAAATCCTCAATGACAGCCATGGTTTTCATTCTTTTCCTCACACTTATAAAGTGGGTTTCTTTCTAAAACTCCATTTGATTACAAAAATCATTCCACTTTGCTTTTTTTTTTTAACAAAGCTTTATAGAAGTGTATACTCCTTTCCTTTATAATTTTTAGAAACACACTGATTTCTACCCTTGATGGAAAAAAGAGAAGGCATTCCAAAATTCCTTCTTCCCTGAGCCTGATGAAAATTAGAAATTCCTGTTGGGTGTCAACATTCACGTACCAGAGAGGAGCAAAGCATGAGTAGTGGGTACTGCTCTAGCCTTCGGTCAGCTAACAAAGGTCACTTCTCTACGAGGACGGCACCCATCGCCATGTGAGACCCAACAATAAGTCACAGTAGTTGGATGTTCAAAGTGGTGTGGCAGATGGAAAGGTGAAATTAATTTAAATTTCCCCTAAAATAAGGAGAACAGGTTTCCAAAATCAAGGGAGTTCACCTAAGGCGATGCGATGAACTCCATTCTCGTTAAACGGCGGGAAGTTGTCCAACAAGTCACTTAATTTCGAGTGTTAACAAGACCAAAGTTCAGGATGTGATGTCTGACCCGGCCAGACTCCTCACGGAGTACGGCTCTGTGCACCTGACCTGCCTCCAATGCTCCCTTCTGCCCCCACAGTCTCTGCTGCCACCTCTTCACCCCTGCACCCAAAGTGCAGCAACCCCCAGCCCTGCATCTTCTACGCACCCCTCCATAGCCCACCCATGTGTGCTTAAGTGTCTGTAGGGTGTCAAGTAGTTTTAGGTAAACGGGGATACAGTTCAGAAAGGGCGGACTCTGGGAAGATCACTGTCCTGCAAGAGAAACACGTAAGCAGAGGGGACATTAAAACACAGCCTGCTTGCTCTCTCGGGGTGCTGATAGCCCAGACAGTTAAGGGACAAGTGGGAGAGGCAGCCAGAGTAGGGTCACCCCGGGAAGGAAGAGAGTCAGGCACGGGCTGGGCAAGGGGGTGATGGCCAGGAGTGGCTGAGGACATTCTGCACGCTGACACAGCTGACCTGTGTTTAGAAAGCGGGGCCACTTTCAATCATTCCGAAAAGGTGTGCAAGAGACAGAGGACCGTGCACCTTATAAAAGAAATCCAAATATGAAACCGTGCAAGGAGGGCGATGGTGTTTGATTAGAGCCTCCTTCCCTGCCAAAAAGAAAAACAACAACAACAAAAAACAACAAATAAACAAACAAAACCATTTTATTTGATTTCTGTGTCACAAGCTTCACTTTTGCTATGTTGTGGAGTTCCTGCTGGGAAACCAGAGTGTTTTCTCCTCTGGTCCCAGCAAGTGTATTGCAAACATTGTCATCATTGATGGAGGTGCTGAGGGAAAGCAGGCGACATCATGGTGGGATCAGTGAAATTGGGGTCCACTAACTACCCTCCCCGCTAGGGGCAGATCCTACAAAGGAAACATCTGGCTGATAACGGTCCGGGGATGCAATGCTTGTTTTCCTGCTCGTGTAAAGGAGGCCGTTTTCACTGGAATCATGGGAGAATTCTCCAAACATTTGTGTGTGGGGCTTATCCAAGACCCACATAAGAGTAACACCTGAGAAATGCTTCTGAGTGCGGACATTCAAATGTCGAAGGGAAAAAACACGTCCTTCCTCGCCTTCTTCCTCTTTTTTCCCAACAAACAAATGAAAATGCCTGCTGGATACATTATTTTTAAAACATCAAAGCTAATTTCTACTGAAAAGAATTTGAACTCAAGGCTAGAGTTGATTCTGATTTTTTCTTTTCTTCAAAACAGCTTCCCTGGTGCTTTGATGGTGCCGTTACAATCCCCCATTAAAATGGAGCGAGAATACACAGCAGCCGCAGGCTCTTGTCCCTTCCAGCACGCGCACCCTCTTCACTGAGCGGTCGTTTGAAATACGTGACCTTTACACAGACCGGCTTCCACGGCGTCCCTCCACGCCGGACACAGTAAGCGAGAGAAAGGGAGTCGGAGCGCGGGGGATTGCACGCAGCGGCAGGGCCTCTCCCCAGACCCAGAGGTGCCCTGGCCGTGCTGGGCAGCCCAGCCCCGAAGGGACAGACACTGCTCCGGAGGGGGCCCCGCATCCCGGAGCAGGAGCACCTCAGCTCCGTGACCGGCTCTAGTGGTAAGGGCCACGCTGGGAGGAAGCTCCTTACATCTCATCGAAATCCCCCTATCGACACATAAGCCCATTTCCTCCTTTCTCATCCTCAGTGTCGAGAGGGGCAGCTGGTCACCGTCCGCCGTGTAATAACCCTTCACCGGCCTGAAGATGGTTATTAGGTCTGCTTCTCTTCTCCAGGCTACATAATCACAGAGCCTTTAATCTTCCTTCATAGGAGCTATTTTCCGAGTCTTTAATCGTTTCTGCTGCTCTCCACCAAATCCGTTTCAGCTTCTTAAGTCCTAGTGTGTCACCTCTTTGGAGGGTTGGCACCGACAGTGTGAAAAGCTTGGCCGCCTGAAGGCACAGCGTGTCCCAGGTGAAGGGGGCCATGCCCCTCAGGACACACCGAGTTAGTTTAAAAGCCTCTACATTCCCTCAGATTTGTCATGCAGAACAGCCATCTCCTCCCCTAACGGAAGGTAAAACGTAAAAGGGTGATGATAGTCACGATAACAATGAAACTAAACTCGCAGAGCAAATGCAAAGCACTCCGATGAGTGGCCACTGTTTAAAGCTACAGACAGGATGGACCAGTTGGAGTTTTCTAAGTCATCACGTTTGGGCGGGGTGGCGCGCCCCGTGTGATTCCTTTAAAATTTCCGCGTTGCTCTAGCAATGTTTTAAAATGTCTTAACTACTTCGTTGCATCCTTTTCGGCACATGGTCCAGATCTTTTCTGTCAAAATCCAAGTACATCACTTGTGCCTCATCAAAGAGGAGCTGTGGTCTGAGAGGCGAGTCGGAACCGCCTACGGGCCGCCTGGCTCCCAGGTCAGAACCTCCTGCAGGTCACAGGGCTCCGCTGAGCTCAGGGGAACCAGTGTGGGTGGTGGCCTGGGCTTCTGTATGTTTGCAGAACTCCCCATGTGAAAAGGGAAAGCAGCCAGAGGGAGCGCCGCACGCCCCACATCCCCGCAGATGGCCGACATCCCCTCTGCTGAACGTCGTATCTCTTCTGACCATTTAGTTGAATTTCATGGTCGCAATTAAATCTTTTCCCTCTCCCTAAGGTGTCATGTGCTGTCCCCAGCTTGTGTTCTTGTACACGCCATGAACATGCTTTCTTTCCTTTCATGGGAAAACGGATGGAAGTGCTGCGTGGCGCTGAACCCAAGATTTTCTTCAGGGAAGGGCCACTTGCTACCTTCCCACGTCTTGATGTTGGGTCATTTATAAGTACGCTTGGGATACAGTCTCCAGCATGATCTTGCCTGTGATTTTGGTGATCTTGAACTGATAGGTTGATTAGAATTTCATATACAATCACCACAAATGTCATAGGAAGGAATAGAATATTAGACTAGAGTTCCACGTTTTACAGTGGCTTAAGTGGGACATTTCTTCTAATGTGTGTGGCAGAAATTATCCTTTTGGTTTCTTTATGAATACATTGCTTATAATACAAAAGTAATTAATACTATTTCTTTAAAAGGAATAAAATCCTTCAAGCAAATCATTTAATATTTTACTGTTATTTAAACAATATTTAAAATATGTTTAAATTTGAAGTGTATCCAACCACATAATAGTAAAACACATTTCAGAATACAGTTTCACACTCAATGTATTTTAACACTAGACAGGGCCCCACCGAGAAAGATGGAAACATTTTTAATCAAAATTTACATACACGTTTAGAATCCTTTGATGAGCATCCATCGAACACTGAGTAGGTGCGTAAAACATCAGTGAAAGTTCATTCTGAGCCTTTTATACCCACATGTACACTCACCAGATGACCTGCCACAGAGCATCGGGCCGTCTGAAGTGGGAGTCTATGTTTCCTGGATGCATTTGGAGAGAAGAAACCTTCTCAAAAGAGGAACATGAATTTTGGTTTGGACATTGAAACGGTTTGTGCCAATCACTTTAAAATGTCTCTGTTCTTTGCTATTGCTTGAAGCAAATATTATCTCCTGATGAAGAGATTCCTTCTGCCTTTTTTTTTAACTAAAAAAAATATATATCCCCAGCTTTGTCTATCTGTTAATTTTGTCCAGTTTACGAAATGATACAAAGATAGAGTCTTTTCCTAAAAGAAGTGAAGGAGTAAGTCTGTTTTAACCTGTCACCCTGGGTGGGCTTCTTGGTTCTCCCTTGTTTAGAAATGAAATAATATTGTTTCAAATGTGGCAATTTCCTTTTATTCTCCAAACAAGCAAACTGTAAATTGCAAAATAGGAGGGGATAAAAGCATAATTACTGCTTTCATTTGTTCATACCATATTAATGTAATATAATTATCCCGTAAGCAGACAGAATCTTATGAATATTTAACAATAACAGCAAGAAAATGCTACAAAGTGGTTATTCTGAGGAACACATAAAGAGCCCCAAACTCTAAGAGATGAAGTCATTGTTCTTACGTTTTACAGTGTCAGACAGTCGAGGCTTGACAACTGAGCTGGGCAGAGTCGAGTGACCCAATTAAGCAAATGAGGGAAACGGAGGGTGACAAACGCCTCGAGTCAGACATAGGCTGGGAGCGAGTCGCGTCCTCTATGCAGGGAGCCCCACGCGGGGACAGGACTGGAACGACCCCACGAATTCCGCAGAGAAACCTAGAGCAAAAGCTGAGGCACGCTGTGGCTTCTGGGGAACCGGAGCCCAGAAAGTGACGTGGGCTCCCGGCTTTCTACCAGAGACTGTTTTCAGGGCCTGATTCACTTGGATTTGGCCCTTGGAACCACTGGCTTGAGTGACTGAGTCCTTTGTATGCTTCCCAGCCCCAGTCAAAGTTGGTTTGAAATAGGGACAATGAAGAAAGAAACTCTGGGCTCACAACGGGATACAATCCGTTACAATGACATCTAGTGTTTCTGGCCCCTGTGTACCAGAGTATTAATCGCTCTGGACGCCTTATCTCACCTGGTCCAGAATGACTATTTTATGAAGGTTGCACTGCATTCTTTCTCCCTCCCACCCTGCCTCTGTCTCTCTCTCTCTTTCTTTCTTTCTTTCATCTTCCTACTGCAGATGAGGTCACCAAGTCTCAGAGAGGTTGCTTTCCCAAGATCACTTTCCCAAGAGCTCTTAAGAGGCACCAACTCATTCTTCCCTCATGCATCCCTTAGGTGCTGACTGAGCGGACCCCCTGTTCTAGGTGACTGGGTGACGGTAATGTAGACGTTGACAGGGTCCGGTCCACACCACACTTCCGGTCTAGAAGGAGGCAGGCATCGAACCAGCAGCCACGTTCAACGTGCACCGTTGTAAGTGTGACGGATGTCACGGCAGAGTGAAATGAAGGACTGAGTTTATAAACCCTCCTCCTGTGGGAAGCGGTGCATGGAGGGGACGCATGAATAGGGAACATGGGAAGAATAAATGGAGAGAAGCTTGTTTCCTGGACAAAGAGCGGGGACGGAAATGTGCAGTAAGGATATGAGATGAGCCGGGAGGCGGGGCAGGGTGTGACAGTCCCCATTACAGTCCCCTCCTCACAGGGAGCCACAGCTCACTGTACTCTAATTCGGGAAGTATGCAATGTGGTTGCCGTGGGCGCGGATGTCCTCTTCCCTCTGCAAAACATGGGGCTCGACGGTCCTACGGCTGCACACCCACAGACAGAAATGCTCTGAACACTTGTCACATAAACATGCTTTATCCTCAGGACCTTGGAAAAGACACTATAAAACTCAAATAGGCACGATATAAAAATGGCCACATTCAGTTATCACTGGGCCTGCTCAGGTCTCTGGAGATCTTTGGGAGGATAAAAGAATAAAGAATAACCCCCAGATTTTATATATACATATAGTGCATGCATGTCATGAAGCTGATTTTTCTTACCATCATTTCAGCTAGATTTCTAATTATATTGCAATAACCAAAATTTTACACAATTTATGGACTAGTGACCAAATGCCAAATGAAGTAACACTTCTTGTAGAACTGTCCTTCTTACTTTTTCTTAATTTCACTCTGGAGAAACTTTACTCTCCTGTGGTAGTTGCAACTGGAATTGCCAGCACATCTCATACAGTTAGATCTGTTCAGAAGTGAATTTTCGGGGGACATCAGAGTATCTGAGGTAATGGTATCTGACCCTGTCGAAAGCTGTACAGATGGGAAGAAAAATAAATGGAACCAGAGAGCATAACTAGAGGAAGTTCACCACAACGGATCATTTGAAGACTGCGATGAGAGTTCTATTCCAGAGCTTTTCCTGCGAAACTTTGTAGAGTTAGGAGTCCTGAAAAATGGCCCAGAAACGAGAAAAGTTCCTACTTTGGGTAAAAGTCCTCACCACAGAGTGAACTAAAATCACTCCAAAAAACTCAAGAAGAGATGACCCAGGGAGGGTTCTAGAAGATGGAGCCCTGTGGGGACAGCCTGAGGAAGGCACCGTCTCCAAGGCGGCATTGTAGGGAAAGCTCCTTGAGGGTAAGAGGCGGTGGGAGGGGAGGGAGGCCCCTCAGAGAGCTGGTGAGGACAGTCCTGCCCAACAGGAACACTTAGATGGCCACCCCCTGCCCCGTCTCCTGTCCTGCACTGCAGGGTCTCAACCCCTGTGCGTGGGACCCGTGTCCCCAAAGGCTCACACAGAGGCAGTCACAAAGTTCAAATCCACTCTCAGAAGAACGCAGAAAATGAAAACCCAAACATTGTAGGTGTTCTCAATTTCCTCCCTTCAAGAAAAGAGAGAGAGAGAGAAAGAGAGAGATACAATGCAGTGACTCCAAACCCCATTAACTATCCTTAAACACACGTGATTTTTAAAAATGAATCAAGCTTCAAACACTGAAAACCAACGTGGATACACTAAGGGGCGAAAGGGAAAATCACTGAGCACAGAAGGAAAAGAAAGGTACAAACGTGTCTCAGAAGTGGCTGGAGACAAGATAACAAGGAGAACACATTCGGATGAAACCGTAAAAGCCGATCCTGAACACACGCGGGAGACAAGGAGAATGAAACGACGTGGAAAGTACCAGGGTCCGGGAGCCCAGGGCTGAAAGGCGGGCACGGCTGGAGAAGACGGACCAAGCGAGGGAGCGGACGGAGCCTATGCGGGCGCGGCAGAAGCCATCCCGGCCCCCGGGGCAGATGAGGCCCACACTGAAGGCATCGACCAGGTCCCAGGTACGACGGACCCAGAGCGATCTTCCCGAGACGTATCCGGATAAAAGCGTTGGAGTTTGAAGATCAGAATGTCCCTAGGGCTTCAAAGCAGAGAAATCAAACATCTTCCAAGGGCAAGGGAGTTCGATGGGTATCAGACTTCTCAAAAACAACATACAAGCAAAATGACAGAAATACTACTACTAACGATCATGATAACAAGGTACTATTTTCAGGAAAATCAAGGAAAAAAACAGTGAACCAAGGATTCTGAGAACAGCCACGCTGTCATTCCATAGTAAAAGCTGTAGAGAAACGGTTTCGATTGGCAGGTCTGGACACTCTCACCCTCTTCCACAACGGGCCAGACAACAGGCTCTGTCCGGGTGGCGCAGGTGCAGGGCAGAGCAGGGGAGGGACCCGGAGAGCCGCGGGCACAGTGAGCGCACAGCCCGAGATCACTGAGATGGGGAAGCTTGGAGGAGCAGCTCGGACATACCCTGAGTCCTATCAGTTCTGATCAGACTCGCCATTAAGTCTTGACCATTTTGCGATTTATTCTTATTGTACTGATTTGTAGGGGCTTTTAAAATGCATGTAAATAGTAGCCCTTTGTCCATCGGATAGGTTAAAATGCGTACCCATTTCCTCCGTAAGCTTCCTGCTGTACTGACGGCTCTCCCGGCCAGGACAGCGGCGACGGGGCACCTGTCCCCCCGCCTTTGCTGTCTCCTTGCCACGATGTGTCCCAAACATTTCCCGACTCATCTGCACCTCAAATGTTTTCTTCTTCCTCCGGTTACTACTATGTTTTGCCCTCAGTCCCTAAGGTGCCAGGACACTGTTTTAGAGTATGAGATGGGATGAGGGTTAAATTTACGTTTGCTCATCAAAAAGCAACCAGTCTGACCAGAAATAGCCATTGGACCACCTCCCCCCACTCGTTAGCAATACAGATTCACGTACCCAGATGGTGTCGATATGAAATGAGGTCTGACTCAGGGCAGCCCGTTTTTGTAATCAATTCTTTTTTTCTTTTTTTGTTTGTTTGTTACTGGTACTACACTATTGTAAGTGTTATTTCTCCATTACTTTCACTTTTTTTCTTATGAAAATAATGAAACAAATGCATCTGTTGTAGAAGCTCTAGAAAATACAGACGCGAATGAGGGAAATACGAAGGCCCTCTAAACCAGACGTGGAGAGACACACATTCCTACTGTTCTCATCTATGGACTCCGTGCATTTCCCCGTGTATGTTTTATTTAATGAGTGACAAATTTCCTTCCTTTTACCTGCACTTTGTCCCCAGGGCACTCCTACGACAGGCCTCCCAGCTTTGACTGGTCCCCTGGCGGCTCCTCCGGGGAGCAGTGTCCCCGCCGGCTGGCGGGCAGACATTCCTGACTCCGTGTTTCCCTCGCAAGCACTCTGTCCCAGGACGTTTCTGCTTAATCATCTCTGGCGTCTTCCTAAGCAGTGTCTTGGACAGAGGGATATCTCTCTTGGGCTCGACTGAGTCTGGTGGACGCAGATGCCAGACCCACCCGAGGGACATCTCTCACCTTGTGAAGCGGTCGACTTCTAGATGGGTTCACAGTGCAAGGTTAGAGAAGAATGGCAAAACGGAGCCAAAAACATCAGTGTAAATTAAAATTTAAAATATGATATATCTTTAGGCACAAGGGCATAAACAGTGGCCATCCCATGCAGTTGTGTTTTGGGGAAATTATTGTAACTCTTATAAAACACCTCCGTAGACTAGCGCGTTTTCCTGTCAGGAGGGACGCAGCTTTAGAAAGGTCAGGAAGCTCATTTTCTTTGAGTCTCAGGCAATAAAAGAGACACAACTATCCCATACCTAGTAACCTCGCATGGTAATTTTTGCATAGATGTATAGCGATGTAGGGATTGAAATGCAATTATTTAGTATTTATTGTGGAAGAAGATAGTTCATTTGATGTGTCAAGGACCGCCTCCAGAGAGGGGAGAGAGCACTTACGGAAATGGATCAACTTTCGCAACGAGCCTCCATGGCTGGAGAATTAAACAGGTTATTCCTATAGCCACCGTGTGCACAATCGCAGTGAATTTAGAGCCGTCTCCAAAGGAACCCTACTGGGAGTGTTTAGGTCCACAATTACAGTAAATGAAGATTCAGAATTAGCAAAAGCATTTCACTTAATTAGAAGCATTAAATAAGTACTACAAAATGTACAGTACCGAGCCTCCTCAAATGAGGAAAATAGCTGACCCTGAAAAACATTTTATTTATTTGCTTTCTTATTTGTTTACTTTTCTCATGTTTAGGAAACTGTTAAAACAGCTTCCAGCTGAAACTAAAAGATAAGATGCAGATAAGACAAATACTTTTGTCTTAAAATATATAGACACAAACACACACAGACATACAGACATACCTACACGTCTATATATTCCATTCCCATCTATCATCTACTAAATGTTGAGATTGATACCCTGCATGGATTATAGGAAGAGACGCCTTTTGCCAAAGGCGTTAGTGGTTTTTTCTTCTACATCTTCCTTTTGACGTGATTTTGAAATTATTTACTAGCTGAGGATTTTCAGCATTAATCAGGATTCCCGGAGTCAAGTTCAGTAATGGGCTGACGGAATCCCTGCTCACATTTCCAGAAAGAAAGACCACAGAGAAGGCTGGAAAGAGAAAAGAGGGACGGCTCGACAGGGAGAGAGCCTCCCAGGGAAGCCATGGGAGCCGGACCCGCTCCCTCTTCTGCCTGTGTTTCTTGGGCTGTCTCCTGTGGCTGTGTCTGGGTCTGAGCTGTGACTCCTCATGGAGGGTGGTTCAGACACGGCTCCATTTCAAAGACAAACGTGTGACTGTTTCTAACTCTCTGTCACTGCGTTTTGATCCCAGCAGATCTGCTAACAGAACACGGAGCGGCTGCATGAGGGGCACGACACCTTCAACAGCGTCAGCGACCGTGACCATCATCAAAGGAGGTTGGCAGTGCCGTGACTTACATGGGTTTGGTCTCTCGTTCTCTTGTGCAGATGATTTTCAATTTGTCATATGTATTTTCAGTCCATGCAGAGAAGGAAGAAAATGAGCAATTGTGCATAAAATAAAAAAAAAAAAAACAATAAGAATGTCCATTTCGCCACTTGAGTATGTATTTACTGTTTTCCTTACCTTCAAAAGTACATAGTTTATGAAGTTTTACTTCATGGCAAAAATTGAAACGGTGAGGGTAGCCATGGAATTCATCTGTCCTATAATGCCGGTGGCCCTGTTGGCCAAAGCAGAGGTCAAGACCCTTGAAGGGAGTCACGGTCTGACGGTTGGAATCCATTCCTCTGTGGGCAAACAAGGGCCCTTGAGTCGAATCTGTCTTGTCGCCCATTTTTGTAAATAAAGCTTTATTGGAACGCAGCCTTGCTCACTGGTTGGCGCGGGGTCTGTGGCGGCTTTCCTTTGACAGCATCATGGGGGAGGAGTTGCGACAGAGGTTGGATGACCCACAAAACCTAAAATAGTTGGTATCTGGCCCTCTACAAAGAAATCTGCCCATTCTAGGTTTTGAGTCTGGGCCATCGTGAGCAGCTGGGAACCCACGGCAGGGGGTTTAGTCCAGAAATAAGCATCTCCTCCTCCAGTGTAACAGCATCAACGGTGACTCTGAAGTGAGCCAGCCTGTTGGGCTGCATTTATGTGGGAAAACCCAGAGAGGGTTGACCACTGGTCCAGAATGCCCAGCCCGGGACCTGGGACCTAGAAATTGGGCCGTGATCAAGCCGGGTTTTGGTGTCTGCTTATGCGCACGTTCTTTGAAATACAGAAGAAAACAAAATCACACTCTTGGATAAAATACACAATCTGATTTTATAAGAAGACTAGGATTCACATTTTCCTCTTCTTGGGCAATATGCAAATGAACATGGGGTCCTCTGTTTCAGAGTGTGTCGTGGGGAGCTTCCATGGCCCACGGGTCCGCTGAGTTCTTACTCCTAAGCACGCAAGACGAGTACCCAAATCACTACATTTCTGTGTTTTTATGGCTCGGCTGGGTTGTGTTTCGTTCGTAGCTAGTGCCCGAGCTGAGCGCTAGCCAAGTTTTTTAGAATTCACGCAGCTCTGTTTCAAAGTCATAATTTGACAGTACCTGGGGCTTCGGCCATTCCCGTAGGTTCTGTTCCTGAGTCGGACAGCACGGCCATCAGCTGTCAGCTGGCTGGGGTCGAGTCTGCAGCCACCCCTTGTGCAGGAGTGAAGTGCCGGCCAGGCCCACCGCCACCCCTGCACGTGCAGGAGGAGGGGAGGGTGGGGACGTGGGCTCAAGGCTTCATTTTACCTGAAAAGACCACCTTTGATGGCGTCTATAGAGGGGCGTGAAGCGAATTCCGCTCCTAACAACCTTACAGCTTCTTGTAGTTTCTGATGAAAGCCCTTCGGTGCGGCCGCTCTGGCAAGGAAGGTTTGTAACTGGCTATTAGTTTTGTTGTTGTTAACAGAGTCAAAACGCAGCCAATTGTGTGCTTGTCAAGGACACCCTTTGACACAGTAAAATAAACCCAAATCAGCCCTTAGGTGGCAGAAATCCGGCATTCAAAACAGTTGCATTTATTAGAAAACACGCTTCTCAGTCGCAAATCCCAGTCTATGATTCCCTGTTTCTGCAGATAATCTGCTGCTGTCGTTAGCCATGATGTTTCCGCCCTAGACCTTTCCAATCTCAGGCTCATGGAAGGTGATTTCGTGGACATCTAAGATTCAACAAGCTTCACTTAATTTCAAAATATAAATGGCCTTATTTGTGTTTTAAAAAGCAGTGATAAGAAAGTACAAAAAAAAAAAAAAAAAACCTTGAAAAAACACCAGTAAATAAGTTGAGATAAATACCCTTCATTTTCGTATGGAGATAAATGTGGGTTTTTGCTAAGCACACGTACACTTGAGATGTCCGTATCAATAACGCATGCATGAGTTTCTAATCTTCCCGAGAAAAGACCCGTTACTGTTTTGCGTGAGTATAAGATGTATTGCTACAGAAATCCCATACAGGCAGGTAGGGAATCTGTGGTTTCTCCCGCCGTGGAGGGAATGTTCTATGTAATTTGCACTTACCGTATTACCTATAATGAATTGCCCCCTCTCGTCAAGCTCATCAGAGGAGCCAAGTAAACCAGCCCCAGCAGCCCGGGGTCCCGGTCAGGTGTGGGCAGAGAGGCAGGTGCCCTTGTTTTCAGTAATGAGGTCAGTGGCTCCATGAAAATCATTTTTAGGAAAGAAAGGAAGGATACCCCAGTCGTGCGTGTAGGATACACATCGGCTCCTAGAGTCCCATGCGCACATTCTCCAAGTAATAAACACACCCAGTATTTCTGGGGGAAAACAAAGAAGATACTACTGGTGGCTCTGGACCATGCCACAGGTCTTCCTTGCCTTGTGATGGGGCTGTGTCCTGATAAACCCACTGTAAGTGAAAAATATCTTAAGTCAGAAATGCACTTAGGGCATCGAACCCTACTAAACATCACAGGTGGCCTGTCCCACCAGAGCATGCTGGGGGCACCTCGTCAGCCCACGGCGGATGACATTGTCCAACGAGAAGCTTCTTTGATGATAACGAGCTGTGTCTGGTGCGAGGCACTGAACACTGTAGTGGCGGGAAGAGCCGAGGGGTGTGCAGAGGCTGTCCGAGCTCCCGTCGTTGATGCCCCGATCGCTGCTGACTGGGAGCTGTGGCCACCCCACGCCCCGGCAGAGGACGGGACCGTGAGCCCCTGGTGGGAAAGAATCCAAATTCAAACTTCCCAGTAAGTTTCTCGTTTGGCTTTCACAGTTGAAAGATCCGCGGCCAAACCGTGGTAGTTGGGGATCGTCTCCGTTGGCTTATATTCCGAGAAGCCGCGGGCGGAACCGCCAGTGCAGAATCGGTGACAGGCAAGGAGTCTTCTCTGTTACCCTATGCATAAGCGCTGCTGCACGTAAAAGTCTATGGCTGTGCTTGGAAATTGGTTCATTTCCCCCTGGACTTGATATAGTCCGATATAAAGGAAAAAAGTTATGTTTTTAAAAGATATTCAAAATAATCATTAAGGAGAAGGTGTTGTGTGGTTCCTTTGCAGTACTTTAGATTTATAAACATTTATGTTCTTTGCTTTGTGTGTGTGGTGTGTGTGCGCACCCTGAGCAATATACACAATATTAACGCTTGAGCCTCGTTCATGCTTTTGATGCTTTTTTCTTTCTTTTTTTTCCAATTTTTAAATTTAAATTCAATGAATTAATATATAATGTATTATTAGTTTCAGAGATAGAGGTCCATGATCCGTCGTCTTACATAAACACCCAGGGCTCATTACATCACATGCCCCTTAATGTCCATCACGCAGTTACCCAATCCCTGAACCCCCTTCCCCTCCAGCGGCTCTCAGTTTGCTTCCAATGATTAAGAGTCTCTTGTGGGGCGCCTGGGTGGCTCAGTTGGTTAAGTGACTGCCTTCGGCTCAGGTCATGATCCTGGAGTCCCGGGATCGAGTCCCGCATCAGGCTCCCAGCTCCACAGGGAGTCTGCTTCTCCCTCTGACCTTCTCCTCGCTCATGCTCTCTCTCGCTGTCTCTCTCTCAAATAAATAAATAAAATGTTTAAAAAAAAAAAAGAGTCTCTTGTGGTTTGTCCCCCTCTCTGATCTCATCTTGTTTTATTTGTTAAGAACTGTCTTAAATGTTAAAAAAGGATCGTTCTGTTTGAAGCCCCTTCACCAATCTGGGATGATCTCAAAATAACTTCATGGCTCTGGAATTAGAAAAAATATGATACACACACACACACACACACACACACACACTTTTTCTGACATTTGCAAAGAACAGTTTTATACTAGTTTAGATACTCGGAGTGCTTTGCACAGTGGTATCAGCCCTCCCATGGCCTTTAAGCTGCTGAGGGAGGTCTGTAGACGATTGCTTGTTGGTCTATATGACCAAACAGCAGTAGAAATAAATATGCAAATCAGAGAAGTTTTGTCACGTGACATTTTTTTTCTATAACATTTCTTATTTTCAGTAGCTTCTCAGAATGGCTAATTCCCTGTTCATTTTTCCCCCAATATTGCAGCTTTAGTCCCCCAGAGTCCTGACTGCCATTTTCAGCTGGTGCTTGGTGGGCCAAGGTGGCTGGTGCTCCTCGATGGCCCCAGACCCCCGAGGGTCAGGGAGAGGCTGCAATTTGGACAGACACTGCCCTGTGTTTTCTTTCTGCCGTGGCCAGCTGGCCCAGGCTGCGTTGTCCTGACCTGCAGGGAAGGCTACTTCTCTCTGCCTGACTCCACTCCGCGTGGGCGAGCACTAAGACTAGTCTCAGCACGTACTGGGACCCGATGGCCCCCAGGGGGTCCTGCCACACCCATGGGCACCGTCTGGAGCTCTGCTACCTGCAGACCCGGCCGAGACAAGGCACCTGTCCTGCGGGACTTCAGAGCCCGAGCGGAGGCCCCAGGCGGCCACTAGATGGCAGCGCATCCCCCAGGATCCGGAAGCGGCGGCGCCTCCAGGAAGGATGCTCCTGCCCGGGTCTGGTCCAGGAGCAAGGGTGTGGGGTGTGGACTCTCAGGTTGGGGTGGGGCTCGGAGGCCTGCGGGCCCGTGCTCCCCAGGACCCTCCACCACCCCTCCAAGGAGTCCTGGGGGAAGCGGCCCTGGGTTTGTCTTTACCTCCGAATCTCAAATGAGCGAAGGCTGTACTGTCTTAGCTTAAAGTGAACTGAAATGCAACCCGTTTTGGGGAGAGCTGCTTTGAGTAATATTGGAGCCTCCGCCAAGAACCATCGTGCTGTATACACGTGGGAGTCCATGGCCACCAACTATCACCTCACCACGGCTTGACTCCGTAGTGGCTTGTGTGTGTGTGTCGGGGGGGGTTATGGTTAGATTTTTATTGGGGTCCTTACTTATCCTCTTACTTTATTTCTTAGAAATAAGTGTTTAGATCATTAAAACAAATATTTTACTTAGAACAACTTGAGGAACTTGTCCTATATTTTGTACTATTTTTTCTCCTGAAGCATAAGGTTAGACAAATGGGTAGTAGAGCCATATATCTACAGACTCACGTAATTATTTTGTACACTTCATATTTACAGATGTATAGTATAATTTAAAGAAGTTTACTAATATTTTCTTGGTAGCATAATGCAAAAACATTAGAAGATTGATTTTACAAACTGTTAGAAGTGTTGATATCTTATATTAATAAAGATGTGCTGAATGTTTTTTTTACTTGAATAGCATCTGAGAAATTTAGCAATCAAAAGGTCTCTCAATGTTCTACATTATTAAGTATGTACCTTTTGATGAATTTTAAAGAGAATGGCTAAAATTTCATCAGTACCATGCTTAGCTTGCAAATATTATTATTGTCATTATTGTATGAAAAAAATATGCAATGCTCATGTTCCCTAACACATGTCAAAATCATTTAGAAATTCAGTAGTTTCATGGCTGTTTCTGTACCATAATAGTATAGCAAATAAAGTATGTTAATAAGGTATTTCATAAAATAGTTGATGTAATACTGTGTACAATTTGACTTGATGCAAACTGTAAAATTGTAGTTTACCGTGATTATGACCTATTACCAATAGGCCGATTAAACGGTACACTTTTTCTGCTTCGTGCTGTCCAGGATTCACAAAAGCCTTTTGGTTCATAACAACCATTGGAATTACCACCTAACTAGTTGGCCATACTGGAGTTTTTTATTTGAACAATAGTATTAGTTGGTTATAATCATTCTGACTCAAAAACATAAATTGCTTAATATATATGTGTTATCTCCAATTATTTATTTAAAAATGTAAGGTAGCCCCATGGGTCTTATTATTATTATTTTTTTTTTATAGCTGTGAAAATGTGTCCAGCATAACCATGAGCCAAAGCATGGATCCCGTGAATAGCATTTCTTGTTTCCATTCCTCCGTGGTGTGAGTCCTCCGGACCCAAATCTCCCCGAAAACAGAAGTAATCCTGTTTGGCTTTGCATTATGTCAAACAAATAGCAGGACGTTTACGTATGTACACAAACCAGTGTACGAATTGCCTGTACATTGCTTGTGTCTTGTTAAGTAGTTCTGGAATCTTTTAGCTGGAAAATGAAATAGCACGATTTTTCTGTTTTGCATTGTATCTTAACGTAGGATCTGCCGAGCAGTGCTTTCTTTAATGTTGGAATTCTTCTCACCACTCCAACCAAATGGGTTGCTAGGGAGGTTTAAAATATGGATATTTAGGTCTACTGCAAATATAATTTTTCTCAGATTTCAAGGGCCATCTCTGATCTTTCCACAGAAAATACCCATTTTGTTTGCATAACATGTACGGATTATTAAGCAGTGTATGTGGCATTTCACAGGCCCTCGATCCACAAAAACGTCATCCAGACACCAGCTTAAAGGCACGTGTGGTATCGAAGGTGTGCTCCTCCTGCCCGCCTGGGGTCTAGGCAGGGTCATCTGACATTTTGCAGCAGGTGAGAGGAGCGCACCGAGGGTTCTGAAGAGCGATGTTTAACCTTTGCTAACATTTTCCTCCACCCCTATGATTCTCCCCCAGCTCCCTTTGCATGGCTGATGCGCTAGCATCTCGGATGGAGGCCAGCTGTTATCCGGTGTTAGTGGAGATAATCAGGACCTCCGCAGTGAGCAGCATGAACCCTGACATTCCTCTTGTCTTTCCAGTCGTGGCCCCCACTCACCTCCACCTGTAGGGATGGTCTGCTGAAACCTGCCAGGCGACTTATGAAATCCATGATTGTCACCAAAATATACGTGAAGTGTATAACGCGTACACGTAACATGGTCTACATTTGTGCATTTGTCATGTTATCTGCAGCAGCCCATTTGTGGCGTCTGGACAGCCTGCACCTGTACCCAGAGAATTTTGGTGCCATCGGGCATGCCTGAGTGCCTCTAGCCGGTGGAGGTGTCATGGACCGTGGGTTGGGGGTGGCGGGCTTCTCTGAATCAGGAGCCGAAAATGCACTCAGACAGAAATTGCTGGTATCTGGGCTCTCTAAGTCGTCAGGAACCTCCACTTCACGGACACAATGATGATTCACACCAGCCAATGAGCTGCACTGCTGAATATTATATTTCTCCCTTTTCCTAATGACTCATTATCCTGGAACAATGAGGAGATGCGTAGAATATAAGTGTATTAAAAACATAATTGCTTTTCTATCCGCACAGAAGCATGCCATGTACACATGGGGGGAAATGCCTCGTGAGTAGGAGAGTCTGTGTTCCTCTTGGCTCTGTGGCAGAGCCGGCCATACACGCACATTTAAAACCCTAATTGCTTGTAATGCCACCAGTTAGCGGATTAGCTCTTACGCCATAGCACTTGCTCTACTGTACTCCCTCCTCTGCCTTTTTATCAGCAACATTCCTGCCAGGTGTCGTGCCTAATGCAGGCGTAACGTGTGACATCTTTACCAACGTAGACACAGCGACCGAAATAAGGTGTTTGCAAACACTGACAAAAATAGCTTATCCGTGAGTTAAATCTGGCAACCTTAACGTATATGTGGACACACACACACACATAGAATCATGTACATATACACACACAGTTTACCAGATAATGTGTATATGTATGTATGTCTTATATACAGATACTTAATAAAATACCTATAATAATATCTAATACCTATATTATTCACATATAATATATAATACCCAATGTGTATATAGTCCAGTAATGCTGAATTTTAAATGAACACAGAGATGTTATCTAGGTGTGTTATCAACGCCCATTCAGTTAGAGTGAGCGCTTCACACCCCCTCACACAGCTGCCCGCTAATCCTTCCTGAGCACAGGGGTGGCTAGCATCCCTGTGAGATCAGCCACCCTGAGAGCAGCAGGGACACCCTGTGTGGACAGACATCACGCTGGTGTCGCTGGTCCCCATATTAAGCACAGTTCTCAAGGATTGGCATTTCTTCCTTCTCCGACAGCAAACACACTTCGTGGGTCTTTAAAGACAACGGTCCTCCCCTGCCAGATTGTCCATTTTGCTTCTCAGTCCCTGAGAATTCCCTGCTTCAGACGCACACCTCTTTCCTCAAACCATGTGTCACCCGCATCCTTCTGTCCTTGCTGCCCAGCCCGTACAGGGTGCTTGAGTGGAGCCGTTTCCTGTGTGTCCGACGTGGCCTCCCGGGACCAGCACACTTGCAAGTCCCAGCAGCCCCGGGAAGCACTGCTGATGGCACGTCCTGCCATCAGGGCTGATTCTCCCGCCCGCCCTGTAAAACCTGCATGTGTCTGGATGGGTTTCAGGAAGCTCTTCTGAGGGCCGACGACATAGGGTTAATCCCTCCAGCCCTCGTCAGAGAGGAGACGCGGGCCTCCGAAAGATGCCGGTCAGAGAGTGACATCGTCGTGCAATGACCGCATCGAGTGTTTCCCAGCGCACGACGTTCAGGTTCAGGAATCTCAGCAGGACCCATAAAACAATCCTTGCGTTTTATGTTTTTCTGCTTATGCTGTTCTATTTCGCTCTTTTGGAAAAAAATGTAAAAAAAAATTTTACTGGAGTAATAATTAGCGCTTATAAAGCACTTTGGACCCTATGACAATGAGCAAGTTTCCGCTCACACATGACAGTCCTCCGAACATGCAAGTCCTGGGGGCATTGAGGGAAGGGCCAATTTTTGTAGGTTGAAAGTTCCTTTGGACGGGAAATGCGTTCTAGCAGAGTATGTAACGCAGGACTGGACGGTGGCGGCCCGACGGGAGAGGGCACGAGGTGGTCTGGTTTCAAGGCACCAGTGGGTACAAACTGACACAGGGATGGCTCGTGCTCAGCGTTTCTCCAAGTCGCGCGACAACATCATGACCCGAAAGGACGAACCGTCCAGAACATCTGCCAGAACGCGCCGGAGCCCGGGCTCCCCGCACCCCCGGTTCTCTCTCCAACCAGGGACACCTGCGGTGTGCCGGGTGACAGTGACCTGGATGGGGTACTGAGAAGCATGGCTGTGCCCCAGGCCCTCCCCCAAGCTCGTGTCACATCCTCTGACCCAGTGCTCACACCTTCCCCCGGGGAAGCTGCTATTTACTCCCCATCGTGCGGATCAGGAAATTGACAGAGAGCAGAGCCAGGTAAGTTGTCACATGTCACACAGCGGGACAGTGGCTGTGGGGTGTCAGGATTACAAATTCACTTTGCCCTGCAAGGAGCACCGTGTGGGAAAAATGTTCACTGAGGAAGAAAGACCCCTGAGGGCCACCTCGTCACCATCCACTGGGCCCTCCCTTTCTGGGATGTCGTGGACGCCCATGTGGGCGTGTCCACTCCCAGGTGCACAGAGACATCTTCTGCCCGAGCATCATGACTCTTAGCTATTTTCTCCTTTCTTGGGGTGACACCTGACAAGGTCCCCAGACTCCCTGTGATGGGTGTTGGGGGCTTGCCCAACCATCCCCGCTGAACCTCATGTTTGTGCAAGCTGGGCTCCTTTGTCCCCATCTCAAGTGTGTTGTGGACTCCTCTGCTCTCTGGTCACCTACCATCCAGCACCTACCAGTCACGCCTCAAGCCCTGGCCAACCACCCCCACCCCGCACACGTGCGTGTCCCTCTCTCGCGTGACAGCAGAGCTACCCCTGCAGGAACAGTGACCCCCGGGGCAGACTCTCTGGTCCGATGCTCTGGTCCCCGTGGGAATCACGGGGGGATCCCCTGAGCTGCGGTCCCAAGGGCTTGCTCTAGAGAAACGAAATCTGCCCCGATAAAAGGTTGTTTCAGGAAGCTGGAACAACCATGACCTGTGTCTTGCATATGCGGATGCGTGTCCGAGCAGAACACGGGGCACCTGGGCACCCGGGCACCCGAGCTGAGGCTGTTTTTGTCTGCTCGTGGTAAACCGTCTGGCGTGGTCGATCTCCCACTCCGAAGACACGTGCATCCACGCACAGACACATGCATGTGGGAAAATTCAGCTTCTCTCGCGCAGAATCTGATTTTCCTGTGGAGACTGGGCAACTGTATCCTTATCTTCTTTCTGGTTCCAAATCTCCTGGTAAGCTTCCCCCGACGAGGAGGGAAGCTTTTATCATGCATTTTATTCTGGTTCCTGTGTTTCAAGTCAATCAGGCTCAGATTTACCGGCTGTGGCTCTCCACGATTTACGTCTTCTCCTCCTTTCTTTAGTGTCCGCAGCAGACTTTCGGAAGGCTGTGGACTGTTCGCCCCAGGGTCGGCTCCACGCTGGGCAGGAAGGTGAGACAGTTACGGAGTCCTATCAGCCTCCACAGAAATCCTTCCCGAGCGGCGGGCGTCCCTGGTGCGGCCGTCCCGCTGCAGACTCCATGGCCCCTGCTGCCTCCCCGAGAGACGGGCATCCTGAAAGTCCTCAGCCCTGCCCTGGAATTTAGGACTTTGTATTATGTGATACAATTGTATCTCACTGTGGACACTTACCCCCGTAACACTTTCCCAGGCTGAGACACTTTCTGAGACAGCATCACTGCTGGTGAGCGCGGTGGGGGCGGGCGGGGGCGCCAGGCACGAAATTCCTGTTTTTAAACCTTGTGTGGGTCCTCCTGGCCGTAAACTCGGGGACGAGAACAGTGCCTTACAGATACACTTGGTAAGTGTTTGCAGAAATACATGAGAGACGCATTCTGTCTTACTTCGTACGCACTAAATAGCAAACATTTAACTGTTAAGTCTGCTTTAATACTACCTTGAGATGAAGTTAAGAAAATCACACTTCCAATGTGACGTCACTGTCATACGTAATGGGTGATGATGGCAGTTCATCGGCGGGGAGACATGTTAGTGCAGTGAAGGTGAGCGTGCACTGGAGAGGCGAGGCTCCGTCTGGGTGTTTGCACACTTGTATCACCAGACGTATCTATGCTTCTGAAAGATGCACCACGCTCTGGGCACGGGAGAGCCAGCTTTCTGACGTATAAAACCTACATTTATTTAAAATAGAAAGAGAAGCTGGTAATAGCACACCAAGAAAGTTAACCTTTGTCTTCTGCCTCATTTAGAAATCATTAAAGTTTTATTATATCTTTATGTCAAATGAGTTTACTAACATTATGAGAATGTATTTTTAATCCCTATATTATTTTATCTACATAATACATGTACTGATGTTAGTGTGTTAGTGCACGCTTGTTTTTCGGTGTATGTAATATGCATACATGGGGCATATAACATAACATATATCATATACATACATGGTATATAACAATATACTTACATGTAAATAACATTCCTGTACATGACTTTGTGTAATGTAACATGCCATTTTATTTATAATTTATTTTTGGCAAATAGTAAACATAAAAACATAAAAATGATATGCTTGCTGAACATTTTTTGATACAGTCCTAAAATTAGAGATTTAAAATTAATCAAAGCAAAACGATGAAGACAATAAAAGGATGAGAGGTTGCCGGGGGCTGGGTTAGGGAGGGATGAACAGGCGGTGCAGTGAGACCACTCTGAGTGAGGCGCTGATGGTGGAAACGTGACACTGTACGTGCGCGCAGGCCAGTACCATGCACACCACCGACACTGTACATGCGCGCAGGCCGGTACAATGTTCACCAGCGACACTGTACATGCGCGCAGGCCGGTACAATGCTCACCAGCGACACTGTATGTTTGTGCAAGCCCGTACAAGGCTCACCACCAACACAGTATATTTGTGCAAGCCTGTACCATGCACACCACTGACACTGTACATGCGCGCAGGCCAGTACCATGCTCACCAGTGACACTGTATGTCTGCGCAAGCCTGTGCCATGCTCACCACCTGTAGTGGCCCCCAATAGAATTGGACTCCGGGTGGCACTACTGTCTCCATGAGATTCACCGAGAGGAACAAGGGCCCAGCTCTGGTGGGGGTGTTGATAATGGGGAGACAATGCATGAGCCCGACCAGGGGCTTATGAATATGTCCGTACTTGCCCTAAATTTTGCTGTGAACCTAAACTGCTCCAAAAATATAAAATCTTTAAAGAAATTAATCTAGTTCCTTTTGAATTGCAATTCTTCAGGGCTCAAGGAATAATACTTCAAGTCCCTTTAGAGTGTGTTGAGTCTCAGAGCATGTTGCTCTTTTGTGTGACCCTCAGGCTTCCACAGGCAGAACACACTTTGGGTTCCATCTGCAATTATCAGAGGAAAGCAAAGCCTACACATCCAGTCCCAGATGTGGGCAGATGGCTGGAACCCCTCTGAGGGTTTGCCAACATACCAGGTATGGGCAGAAGGCTCTCTGGGCACAGATAACCTCTAGGCAAGACATGGAGGGTGTGGAGAAGACAGTCCCACTCCCAACTGCTGGAGACCCAGGTCTAAGGTCCTAGTTGAATGACTTTTTCCATGCTTGTGCTATTGTATTTGGAGTCCGTGACTTTACCAGTAGACAACCTGGCCAACAGGGACACCAGGATTACTGTGGCATTCTGAGTGTGCCTCCTTGAGTATCTTCACTGTCCAATGACAAGGTAAACCTACAACACCCTCACCTGTGTACCTGCAGGGTCCTGTAAGAGAGAAGACGAACCTCACACTGAAGACTCATGCGTGGGCTCAGTGCACAATGATCTGTGAGATCTGGGAGGAGACACGTTCCATGGAAATAGTTGCTTTTTCCTTTATTTTAAAGATGACACAAACTGATGTTGTTCACGCGAGTTTGTGGAGCCCTTGATAGAAGAGACAGAACAACACAGTGTAAAAAAGAGCTAAGTTTTGACTCCAGGTGCCGCTGGTGTGTGAGGACGTTCGAGAGGCTTGCTGGGATGAAAACGTGAGCCCTATTCGGGGTGCCTTGGTGCGGCCATGCTTCCAGGGCATCTGTGACCCAGCCCACACCTGGGAGCTTCACACCAGCCATTTGTTCCCTGTAATGATGCCGAACGACCTAGTATCTTGTAAAATGAAATTGAAATTGCAGTGAGGCCGTAGTTGTGCTATTAAGATGATATTTTCTTGGTAACGGAGGACGGCCAGCCTATCCATTTGTGAATTGCAATTAAAATCTGAAGCCAGCAGCACTGCTGCAATTAAAACTGGCATTTAAAAAAAAAAAAATTCTGCACCAATCTAGATAATTAGATAGGAGCTTAAATGCCCATTTATTACGCATATGGACGTGTATGAGGAAATAATTTGAAATTTATTATTCAAGATATTCTCTTTTTAATGAGGAATATGCTAAATTCTACGGCAAAACAAATCGTTTTCATGTCCCGTGTGAGTGAACCCACTTCAGAGCATCGATATTAGACATTCAGACACGAGTGTCTTTTCCTTTATTTTACAGCCTTGTTTTTGTCTCTTTGTTTCAGTGGTAAATTAGGGCAGTCCCAAAGTTGTTCGTGTGCTGATAAAAAATGACCAACGTCTATCGTTGGGCATTGGTCATGTGGAGGCTTTAATTTGCTAATTACTGGTCACGTGGAGACTCTCTCAATTTGTAGCACAGTTGCAACTTGTTACAGTTTGAAGAAACATGAGGGTTGTCTTCATTAAGTAAAGATATTTGAAAGTCTAGTTCTCAAAGTACTTTCCCAGAAAGTCCATGGCCAACAAAATAAAAATAGATTGAAATCCTCAAGTAAGTTCTTCCCCTGGTGAGGCTGGGTGTCCAGTCTATGAGAGACCCTGTTGGTAACTGTCCTTACGTGATGATGAATTGTGGGGTTCCGTTTCTGATTGATCTAGTTAAGAGAATTTAGAAAACTCGGGTTGAGTTGATAGCTCAAATTCATGTGCCCCTAGTTGCATACATGGTCTGTTTATTCAATACTTGTGTGAAATTCTACAGAAATTTGATTTAAACTCTGCCTTTTATAGTCACTTCTCATCCATAAGTTCCCCTCAGCAAGTGATTGTCATGAATTCTCTCTGAAGGTACAGTCACACTTCGAGTTATGTCATCGGAGTCTAGTATTTGGAAACACAGACAGATAACACAGACAGAACCAGGACCTGACATTGACCCAGGGCGAAACCACATTGCTTGTATTCTGTAACCGGAAGCATGGTCTCCGTGAACATTCTTGTGCTTTTCAGGCTCTGTCTTAAAATATATGTATTTGTGTATTGTCTTCTACAAGTGAATCACTTGTCTTGGCCTTTGGGTCCCTGCTTCTCATTTTTAGGTGGAACAGCTATTCCTTATGCTTTGCTCTCATCCCACACTCATGTGGCTCTACCCAGGTATTTCATGTGGCCTCTTCCTGAGCCTGGGAGCAAGTGGAGACACCAAGTGAACTGTACCCCTCATTAGGGGACTTTGACCTATTTTGTACATTTCTCAGAAAAGGAAAATATTTTAAAAATAAGTGGTGGTTATTAAGAAGGGCACGGATTGCTTGGAGCACGGGGTGTGGTGCATAAACAATGAATCTTGGAACACTGAAAAAATAAAATTAAATTAAGATGTTAAAAAAATAGATGTTTCCATATAACCCCACATTAAACTGCTTGGACCAATGAGTTTACAGGTGGGCATTTCAGTCAGGGGTGGGGTGGTGAGGAGGTGGGTGAGAAGGTAAACAGAGGCAAAGAAGCTGCTGTGGAGGAAATAAAGCCCACAGGCAGTGGAGACAATCTTTAACCAATGAATGGGAGGCCCCACCTGAGGGCAATTGCTGACAGAGAAGTTTCAGAACTGAGAGCACCCTTGCTAGCTCACTGGCCAGTTAGCAGCTGCATGGCACCCACCAATGCCATGCTGCTTTCCAGGGGTGGGCCGTGGGGGTGGGTGCTGGTGTGGATGCAGGTGTATGTGCAGGTGTGGGTGCAGGTTTGGATGCAGGTGCCAGTATAGGTTTGGGTGTAGGTGCAGGTGCAGGTGCAGGTACAGATGTGGGTGCTAGTGTGGGTGCTGGTGTGGATATGGGTGGAGGTGTGGGTACAGGTGCCAATGTGGATGCTTCTCTAGGTACAGGTGTAGGTGTAGGTGTGGGTGCAGGTACAGATGCGGCTGCTCTTATGGATGCAGGTGTGGGTGCAGGTGCAGATGTTGGTGCTAGTGTGAGTGCTGGTGTGGTTGTGGGTGCAGGTGCAGGTGCAGATACAGGTGTGGGTGCAGGTGCAGGTATAGGTGCAGGTGTGGATGCAGTATAGGTGCATGTGCAGGTGTAGGTATGGATACAGGTGTAGGTGGGGTGCAGGTGTGGACGTATGTGCAGATGTGGGTGCTAGTGTGGATGTGGGTGCAGGTGTGGGTAAAGGTGCTGGTGTGGATGCAGGTATAGGTGCAGGTGTGACTGCAGGTGCAGATGTGGGTGCTAGTGTGGGCGCCAGTGTGGATGCAGCTCTAGGTGCAGGTGTAGGTGTGGGTGCAGGTATAGATGTGGCTGCTGATGTGGATGCAGGTGTAGGTACAGGTATAGGTGCAGGTGTAGGTGCAGGTGTAGGTGCAGGTGCAGATGTGGCTGCTAGTGTGGGTGCAGGTGTAGGTGCAGGTATGGGTTCAGGTGCAGGTGTGGGTTCAGGTACAGGTGTAGATGCAGATGTAGGTGCATGTGCAGGTGCAAGTGTGGGTACAGGTGTGGGTGCAGGTGTAGGTGGGGTGCAGGTGTGGGTGCAGGAGCCAGTGTGGGTGCAGGTGTAGGTACAGGTATGGGTGCAGGGGCAGATGTGGGTGCTAGTGTGGGTGCAGGTGTGGGTGCCGGCTTGGGTGCAAATGTGGGTACAGGTGCAGGTGTAGGTGTGAGTACAGGTGCAGGTGTGGGTGCAGGTGCAAAAGTGGGTCCTTGTGTGGGTGCAGGTATGGGTGTGGGTGTGGGTGCTGGTACTGGTGTTGGTGCAGGCGTGGCTGGCCCAGGACCCTCGTCTTGCAGGCACAGAAGCACCCCTGCCCGTTCCAGCTCTGTAACTCTGTGCACAGTGCAACACTCACTCACCCCACTTATCTTATCTTGCTCTGAATTTACAGAATTAGAAATACAAGGCATAATGGCAGGGACACTAATTCCCTGATTTACTAAGTCTGTACATTAACATTGAAATAAAGAGTTTGGTTTCTAATTCTCATTCCATCATTTCTGCTTTTGTTAACTGCAAAGACTTCTCCAGGTATCTGTTTTTATCCAGACATCATTCACATACCACAGAATTCACCCAATAAAGTGTACAATTCAGCATTTTTTTTTGTGTATTCAGACTTGTGTGATTGCCACCACAACCTAATTCCAAAAGGTTTCATTGCCCCCCAAAATAAACCTGTGCCCCATAGCAGTCCCTTCCATGTCCCTTCTAACTGGCTTTCTGTATCCATAATTTGCATATTGGGGACATCTCATGTGTCTAGAATCCTCAGTGACTTTCATGTCATTTCTGCTATTGCTCTTTTTTTCCTGAACATCTATTTGATTTTCCACATGACTGTTTCCTTTTCCAGATGTTCACCCTCCTTTATTAAGGAAGCCAACATGGCTACTTTTCCCTGCTGCTTTAGGGTTTCTCCAGAACTGTTGCTACCATCAGATCCCCCGTACCCATAAATACATTCCCATCCCCACATCCTCTTTGTAAATATAGACAATTTCGCAGATGGATACAACATGAAGTAGAAGGAATATTTCTTCTCCTCACAGAGGGAAAACATTACAATGTAAAGCGTGGGCCACCGAGCATCGCTGTAGGGTGCTCTGAGTGGGAGTAATTAGCGATATCTATTTAAAATGAAGGTTTTTCTCTCACGCTTTCTCTGAAGAAAAAGAGAGAGTAAAGGAATAGAGGAGGAGCACACGTCAGCAGAGACCTCAGGCTCAGCTCTTTCTGTGACATGGACGTTGGTTAGTACGTTGTAGATGCACCACACTCATCAAATCTCTATCAATACTGATTTACTAATATCAATAATAATCTGTTTCCCAGCGGACTGGTGTCCCAGGTGGGGGCAGTGGGCTTCTCACAGCTCCCTGAGCTCTTCAGTGTAGGCATCAATAAAACTGACTACAGCTCCCAAGCTATTGACAGTTATTAAAAATGACCTTGATGTAATGTCATGCCTATCAAAACAAAGGCGGTGTGCTAAGGATTATGAGAGCTCTGTGCGGGGAGGGGGGGAGGGCGCAGCAGCCCGGAGCCGGTGGGCAGGGGCAGATCTACCTCTCAGACGATTATTAGTTCTCTCAGCCTTTGCTTCCTTCTTTCCCTATGCTCCCAGGCAAAGACACCTGCTCTCCAAAGGTCTTGACTGGAGCTATGTGGGGCCACCATGGGTTTTGCAAAGAGCTGCTGTGTCCATTATTTCAACAGTTAATGTGGTGACAGGACCCCGAACTCTGCTGAGGACCTCCAAGTCCAAGCAGCACAGCTGGTCAACGCGCCCTTGCTGGCACCCTGGCTGGGAATGCACAGAGGGCAGCAGATCAAGAACGCTGTCCTAGTTTTTCTACCATTTTGTGAGTGCGGGGATCAGGCTCCGTTTTAAAGCCTGCTTTCCTCTCCCGCTACATACGAGGATTTCGTGACAACTTTAATAGATGGTCCTGAGATACACACTTGAACAACTGTTGGGCGTGAATATTTAATAGCCCCAAAGTTTATTAATCGTTGTCACTGACACTGAAATGCTTCCCCCACCCCATATGCACAAGCGCTATAGCAAAGATATAAATAGTATAGTAAATGGATAACAGTGTCTGAAACAAATCAGCTTTTCAGAATGTTGCTTTCAGATGGACAAAACTTCTGTCCTTCTGTACAGTGACCACTGTGTGGGTTTTGAAAATGCCTCATGTGTTTCCTCCCTCCCACTACAGAGCACCCCAATGCTTAAACGGGCTTGCTCATGCAGCAGGGGCCAGCCTCTGCACCATGAAGCCTCCATTTTCAAAGGAAACCTATTATTTCTAAAATAAAATTACTGGACCTCTTGGCTTCAGCTAAACCCTGAGCTAGTTAAGGTCCTTCTGTCTCTTCTTAATAGGCATCCCTGAAGGAAATCGTCAAGACCCTGCTAGGAATTTTCCCTAATTTTATCAAGTAGTAACTTGTTCTGCAATCTTTTCTTCAGTTGATAACAACACTGGTTCTGAGGAAATTCAAAACAGTCTACTGATGAGGGTTGTAATTGCTTGAGACGAAAAGGCTCAATAAAAACAAAGCAAACTGTGTTAGGAAGGCACACCCTGATGGTTATGTCAACCACGTCTAAACATCAAGGACTTGAGATTTTCTTTTTCTTCTGACAAGTGTCTGTCTTTATAAAACTTGAAGATTCTTGGATTCCGTTCTTTTTAATGTCCGTTAGGGGTGACGAATCCCAACTGATTAGTCCGTATGCACATCTCACCTTCCTCGGTGGTCAGAGCATGTATGAAACATCTGGTAAGTAGGTTTATGGGTTCTTACACTTGTGAAACAAAATGCAGAACACCATGGGGCTGAAGGAGTGCCCATGTGGTCTTGCCCCTGAGATCACCTGTCTAGGTATCACCCATCCGTCTATCCATCAAATATCTTTCTGTCTACCATCCCGCTGTCTCTTGTCCATGCGTCATCTATCATCCATCCATCGGTGGCTTACAAACTGTCACTTTTGCATGACATGGTGCACATGGACATTCATAAACTGAATGATCAATATTGCCCCACTACGGCGCCTTGGAGTAATCCGGAAGGAATTGCCCATTTGAAGTCTTCCAGGAGCTGGGCCCTGGGCCTGGCCTGCTGGGGACAACGAGGTTTCACCTGTCTGTACTCTGCTCTCGACTAAGAACTCAGTGACAGCACTCTTTCTCTGTGTACTCCATCTACATCACACGCTTCTCCAGAGCCCAGCCCCAGACGCACCTGCACGACAGCTTGATCTGGGAGCAGCTCTGAGGTCTCCACCTGAATCATTCTGCATGACCGACAAGGGCAGCCTGGTGGTGGAGTGGGCAGGGTGCCAGGGCACTGTCATCGTAGATTTGCTGTGTGGATGAACTAATCATGTTCAGCTATCTGTTGCTGCCCCTCCAATAAATAAATAAGCAACAAAAATACACATAGTGACTTAAACAATGTTAATTATCTATGTAACACCTAACATCTAACAATGTTAATTATCATTAGGAATGACTGAGCTGGGAAGTCCTAGCTGAAGGTCCTGTGAGCAGTTGGCAGCCAGAGCCAAGCAGGAAAGAACCAGGGCAAACATGGGCTGGCAGATCCCACTCTATCTTCATGGAGCCCCAGGCCTCTCAACGTGGGTTTTCCCACAGTATAGAAGCCTCAGGACCATGGCGCTCTGGGTTTTCCCACAGTATAGAGGCCTCAGGACCATGGCGCTCTCCCAGCTCTGGGATCCAGGCATGCTATCCCAGCAGTCCAGAACTGCAGCACAGCCTTTTATCACCTTGTTCATCCCCATCCTCTAGAAGCCACCTGATACTGATTTGAAAATTCTTAAAAATTCTTACTTATACCCTGACTCTGAAAAGAAGCAAATGAAGGGGTTATCTCAGAAGGTAGAAAAGAGAAGGTCAGAGGCTTGTCTGAGTGAGATCCTTCATTACCGCCCCCCCGCAACCAACAGCAAGTTCACATCCATCCTTGGACAGAAGTTCCTCCTCGGGAACTGGGATCCAGCCCCAGTCAGCAAGGGACTGTGGGCATCTCACCCAGCGGCACCTCAGGTCATCTCCACACAGACCACAATCATACCATGGACCTTGTCATGTCCTGTGAAGTGGCTCTGGTGTCTCTCCAATGTGGCCCAGGAGCCCTGGAGAACATGGGCTCAGAGGATCCCCCATGGATGAGGAAGCATTTGTGGAAACCCAAGTGTCCAGCAGAGAACGTCCACCATCCTGTGGCAGCAAACAAGACAAGTCTGCATGCATTGGAGAGGGTCAATCAGAGGAACATTTTAATTGAACTGCATCAACCTCCCCATGATGGGCACAGATCAGAGCCAAGAGAGATCTCAGTCCATGATTTCTCCTGCAAGGAATATGAGAGCCTGTGAGTACCTGGTTTTCCTAGGTGGACAGGATGTTGCCGTCCAGAGTACTGAGTCATGAGTTGCATGACTATGGGTGAGAAGAAGCTGGGAGGGATGACAGGGATGAGGGTCCCACTGACTACATCATGGACTTCATGAAGAAGCCCAGCCATAATCTGCTGGGGGTGCTTCACTGACAGATTCTCCAACTAGCCCATGCATTTCACATACACACATATGCACACATGCACACATGCATGCACACTGCATGGTCTGCTCCTTGGGCATGTTCCCTGTGGCAGTGAGGGCAAGCTTGGGCAGCCTCCCATGGAGGTCTACTGAATGTCAGTCAGGATCTGTGGGCCAGGAAGAGACCATACACTTGAGTATTAGCTCCACTCTTGGGAAAGCAAATGTCTGGATTCAGGCAGGGTGGAGAGAAGTCTCTCAAGCAAGAATTCTGCCACAAGAGGAAGCAAGCAACACGGAGGAGATGACGGCATAGAAGGTCCAAGAAAACCTCCGAATCCCTAGCAGGGCTGAAAAGTCTGTGAGCAAAGTCAGGAAGATGTGGCTGCTATGGCACATATGAAGTCAGCAGTGCAAGAATTAAAAAACAAACAAACAAACAAACAAACAAAAACAGGAGAAATCAAAGAAGCATGATAATCCTCAAACAACTGATTCCAAAGGCACGCAACTCTGCTATTTACCCAATAAAGCATTCAGAATAGTGGTTTAAGGAGGCAAGAAAACTCAGAAAGACAATTCAACAGAGTCAGGAAAAGAATATACAAACAAAATGACAAGTTTAATAAAGAGAAATCAGAAAAAAAGAATAATGACATGAATGAAATGAAAATAGGAACAGAGAGCTCCAACTATGGAAGGGATCAAACAGAGGAAAGAAGCAAAAAGGTAGATGACAGGGCTTTGGGTGGTCCTGTGGGAGGAGAACAAAGACAGGAGAGCAGAAGAGTGAGGAGAGCCTATGTGAGCTGTGGGCTGCTGTCAAGAGAAATAGAATGGGAAATCCTGGAACCCCAGAGGAGAAGAGAGGAAGAAGGGGGCAGAAAGTACATTTAAAGGAATAATGGCTGGGAACTTCCAAATTTAGGGAATATCCACATTTATGAAGCTCGTGGGTCATGGATGGAAGTGTGCTTCTGGTTCTCAAACTAAAGCTCAGGGTGGGAAAGATAATTAGAAACTCGCACCTACATTCAGAAAAAAATGGGGAAAGTTAGTTGTCTAAGCGGCATCCATACTGCGTTGAAGCAAAGAGAATGCCTGAACAGCTTGCTCTGTGCTGGAGCAAGACGCAGAGGAACGTTATGACAGCAACGTAAAAATGTGTACACGTGGAATGTGGAAAATAACAGACAACGTGTTTACTGTAGAAGAAAACACAAGCAATGGAACAGAACCAAATGTCTTAAGATCCGTTCATAGAAAATTTTATTAGAATGTGTATCTGAGAATCAACAGAATAAGGACTAAAATGCAAGATGATGAAGCAAGATAAAGAGATAAGAAGGAAAATTTTAGGTTTAAAAAATAAGTGAATACCAAGGCAATATAATTACGGAACTAATAAAAATGTTCACAACAGGAACAGAGTCAACGTAATTAAAGTTAGATAGTTCCAGTGAATGAAGATGAAAGCGGTGAGCATTAAATCAAATAAAGACATGGATTAAGAAACAGAGATTGTCTTACAAAAGGATGCTTGTTGTTTCTGAAATAGAGACACCAAAATGTGATTCGAAAATATATTCACAGATATGAGAGTTTCTCTGAAGTTAACAGAGAACCACTTCTGCTGATCAGAAAATAGATGATTTCCCAAGAAATAAGCATCATTCATGAAATGCATGTCATGCAAACATCTCTTATCACTCTACTCAACTTTAAGAATTGGAATATAATTTTCTGGGATCCAGACAGAAAATAAAAACAAAAATGTATTAACTACAAAGGGAAAATAGTAGTATTCTGCCACCAAGAGAAAATGATGGAAAATATACAAACTTTTGAAGAAATGACAATTTGACCTAAGAATAATGTACTGAGTTATAATGTCATTCAAATGTAAAAGTTATAGGCATCAGACACCAGGGGAAGCATACAGAACCCATCTCTGGGCATGAGGGCAACTATTTGTCAATGAAATACAGTGTTTAGAAATTACATTTAGAGCACTGGGTGTTACATGCAAACAACGAATCATGGAACACCACATCAAAAACTAATGATGCACTGTATGGTGACTAACATAACATGATAAAAAATTATAAATAAAATAAAATAATTAAAAAAATTAGAAATTGTGTTTGGCTGGAAAACGTGGAGACCTGATCAACAGTGCAGTTGACAAATAAAAAGCTCAGAGACGGGCCACCTAAGACATGCACTGCAGCTTGAGACAGCATTCATTAACCTAGGGTCCTTCTGCTTTTCTGCTCTCTAATCTAAGAGTATTATTACAGACTCGGTGGTTTCCTCAGGATCAAAAGATGGCTGCTGGGGCACCAGCCATCAAGTCCACTTTCCAGGATGAAAGAATGAATGGTCAAGGTGCATAACTTATGCAACACAGGGTAAAACTTAGGCAATTCAGCACTCTCCTCAAAGGACATTCATAGAAGCCATGGGACGTGAAAAGAATGGAGAAAATGAGGAAGGACAAAACTTTCCAGTCTCTGACAACTCTGTTAAAGAGGAACTGTCCTTTATGACTCTGCTTCCCCACGTCCCTCTCTCTGCCAGCCCCTTCAAAGATGTTTTCTCCTCTAGTCCCCCAATTTGATGATGTCAGTCCTTGTGTAAGTGGGCTTCTCAGCAGCTGTCGGCACGGTGGATTTCTCTTCCTTGAAATAATTCCCTAATTTGCCTTGGGGACCCACACCTCCCACTTCTTCCCATCTCATGGACCCTCCCACCCACCTCATACGTGGTCCTTCTCTTCTCAAATTCTGCATCGTGAAGTGCCTTGGTCTCTGTCACACATCTCCTGTCTTCTGAATCTATTTTTTCTCTGAAATTTCACCAAGCACACCCTTCCACAGGCACGCCCCTCCATGTGCTCACTACCTCCCGGGTACACCTCTCCCTCCAATCTTCTCCCCGTGGCATGTAGGGCAGCATCCAAAGCCTCCCTTGGCTTTCCAATAACCTGGGAATGGAGTTAAATTTCTTTCCACTCAGTATAAGCTGCCGGCCGGTCTGGGCCTGCCCCTCCCTCCCTGGGACCTTGGGGCACACTCCCACGCCTCCCTCCCTGCCAGGGCCTTTTGGATTTTCACTGCTGTCACAGCAGCTGACTCATGAGTGCCCCAGGCAAAGTTTCTTTGGGTCCTCACCTGGGTCACTCCTTCCTGTGTTTGGGGTGGCTGAGGCAGCCTCTTTAGGAGGGAAATTAAACATGCAGCTGACCTTTCCACCCAGAATGTCCACTTCTCCGCCTTTGCCTTGCCGTATTTTTCTCGGCATTCGTCACCACGTGCTATCGCGCACCGTCACCTCTCTGCTGTGTCACCACTCTGTGCCCACCACCCGCGCGTGGGCCGGGCTTCCTTGCACGGGGCTGCAGTCACGGCAGGGGCTTGCGTGTCTGGGATGTGTCCGCAGATCCAGACCCCGAGGTTTAGGAACAGGCGACTTCTTCCTGCAGCCGGATACAGACGAGTCGCTAGAATCACAGATGGAGACGACGGGACCCAGTGTAGGCTGTTCTGACCGTGACATCCACTTGGCCCTTTGGGACGGGATTTAAATTTATTCTTTTCTTCTACTGTGAAGACAATTTTCCTGCTCTTTCCTATGTACTTTAGAAAACAAGTAGGAATTAAAGGCTAAGGGTCTACTTTCTAGATACATGGTGTCTTTCCTCTTAGTACCTTGGTATTTAAACAAACAAACAAACAAAAAACAGCCTTGGTGAAAAATTAGTCTGTGTAGGAACATCTACAGGCTAGAAAGTTAACTTTGGGGACTGCATACGAGAGGGACAGACTCTCAAGCAGGGTCCAAGCTCGGCGCCGGCCCCACAAGGCCCATCTCCCCACTGTGAGATCATGACCTGAGCCGAGAGTTGGCTTCTCGGAGTGAGCCACCGGAGGCCACGGAGAAGCTGACTTCGGATTGCAGCTACTTGGGGTGGGGGTGGGGGACAGGGAGGAGTCAGGGAGATACACAGGCCAAAGCACTGCTGGCAACTGGACATTTTAGAAAGGTTTTCCGCGAGTTCTGGGTGCTGCTGGGTCTTACTTACCGGAGTGGAGCCGGTGGAGAGCTCCCCATCGGGACAACCATGTGCCGGGAGGAGGAGGGTGGCCCCAACACTCAAGCCGGGAGGAGCCTGGAGCGCGGGAGACTTGGGGACCTCAGGACACGGAGGCGCAGGGACATGGAGGTTCCCCCTCGCCTCCCCCTCCCCGGCACTCACACCTGAGGGGGGACCAAGGCTGCGCAGTTCCTGGAGGATGGAGAAGCTGAAGCAGAAGCGCAGCCCGTGAGGATGGAAACACCTGCTTTTTCCGTGGCGCTGCGCGCGTGAGGACAGTGTCTCTCGTGACCCACAGGAAGGCAGGCCTGTGCCCGGCCCCCAGCTCCCAACCCCTGGGCTGGTGCCTGCCCGTGCACCCTGGTGCCTCCGAGGCCAGAAGCGCTCCTAGGCGGGGTGCCCACGACACCCTCAGGAAAGAGGGGCGGCCAGGCCTGAAGAGCGGGGGCAGCACGGGGGTGCAAAGTGGAGACTGGGCCCGGGTGAGGGGGTGCTGGTCATCAAGGGGGCAGACTCAGGGCGGGAGAGAGGGCGCTGTGCCACCGTGGGGACCGCTGTAAGTCTACAGGTGACACAGCAATGGTCTCCCATGGGATCTGCTCACCCCTGCCCCCGTGTCATCCTGAGGAAACCCGAAGGGGAGGGGGCGAGGGGCGAGGGGAGCAGGGTCCTGGGAGGGAGTGGGGACGGCACCCCAGCCCTGAACCCTGGTTCTCAGGGTTAGGAGGAAGCCCGCTGTGGCGGTATGGGGCGCTTCTAAAGGAAACCCCAGTCACTGGCCGGACGCCATAGGATGTAAAACCACAAGATGGGGAGCTGTTCTGCCATGTCAGTGAGGCGGAAAGAGGCCAGGGGGGGCACCACACCCCAACAGACAAGGACTGTCCCTTTCCATGGCTTTCCAGAAGAGGAACCAGCATCTACCAAGGCTGCTCCCCAACCTGCGGAGAAACAGCCTCTGGGTCCCCAGCAGCCCTGGTCCCACCTGCCGGACGTGGTGCCCTGAGAGGGGCTCAGCCTTTGTCCCCCATCTGCAGTGCTGACTGCTAAATGCTTCACAAGGGACTCTCGGGGGGACAGGGTTTTGTGCAGTTTTGGCTGTGTGAACACTCCCACCAAGGCCAGTCTCCAGGTACCAGTGTGGCCTCCGCCAGCTCACAGCCTCCCCAAAACTTAACATGTGGAGTATTGTTGCCTAATTCCCTGATTATATTAGCATTTATATTCAAGCTTGGGGTTTTACTTTATTTTATTTTTTAAAATTCATTTATTTATTTGTCAGAGTGACAGAGCGTGCAAACAGGGGGAGGGACAGAGGGAGAAGCAGACTCCCCGCTGAGCAGGGAGAGGGCTGCGGGACTCGATCCCAGGACCCGGGATCACGACACCAGCCGAAGACAGACGCTTCACCGACTGAGCCAGTCAGGCGTCCCTCAGGCTTGGGGTTTTATACTGCCTCCCTTTCGTTTTCATTATTTTGTCTCCAGAATCCACTTGTACCACCAGAGGACCTCCTTTGTGCTCCTAGGAAGTTCTTGTTCAACTTTTGGTGGTACCTGGGTCATTGGTTCTTAAAAGCCAGGCTTTCCCTGAGCGAGGGGAGTGTGGCTTTCCCGGGTCGTTGGAGGGATGGAAAAGAGCAGTTGTGGTTCTTATTAACATACACGTAGCAAACATAAGTAGATAAATAAACAACTAGTTGAGGTTTCCCGCTGAGAGATTTTACATTTAAAATTCGGTGAATACCATTTGAAAAGGGAACAATATCTTCTTGCCGATTTACTTTGTGGAAGTCACTGCGTGGGTGGCACATGGACAATCGTGTGTTTGTGTTTTACCTCTGGACGAGGAATCTCCGCAAAAGGGGGAGGCTACGGCGTTGAGATGTCAGCTACCGAGAAGCCGTTCGGTGGTAGATTTGGGATTCAAGCAGGAATTTCTGAATTCAAACCCTTTTCCCACATGGTATTGGGGAACACACTGAGCTCTGATACACCGAGTGCCGCGTCTGACCCCGGGCAGGAAGGGGCTGCGTCCTGTTCCCCCTTCCCCGGACCCGGGCCACCTTCAGCTCCGCTTGCCCTGGACGGCGGCTGGCCCCCATTCGGACTTCCTTGCCCGCGCGTTCCCTTTCGTTCCCCACTATTAATTCTGAACGCCTCCTGCATGCCCAGGCTCCCCTAGAACCAAGGTCCAGGCGGCAAAAGAAAAAGAAATTTATGAGAGAAATAAATAGGGGAGAAAATCAAATGGTAAAACAAATAAGTGAACAGTATATTGTGTGTTCCCTAGAATAAAACCCCATCGGCCAGGATGGTTTTGGACCTGTTCGACACTGGGTCTCCCACCTAGAGCGACGCTCTGTAAAGGCCGGTACTAAGTACTGTTTGAAGGACACCATTTTCATGAGTGAAAGACAGTTATGGAATACAAAATGTGAATGCTTCTTAGAACACAGATGTAATAACTTGGGGGAATCTTGTATGGTGTTTCTTCACATATTGCCTTTACCGAAAGAATCACCTTTACTAAAGTGTATTCAATTATCTCCTTTTATAGGACATTTTGCAAATAATTAATGAACATCTTTGGGGACAGCTGACTTTGTCTTTTCTCCTTAGGGAGGATTCATATAGATACATGAATATGTACACTGAGTATATGGAATGTGTATATGATTATCTGTTCATGGATATGAGCAGACAGTCACATATACACACGCAGGCATGTACATAGCCTTATATCTGAATGTCCGTTACAGTACTGGGACTAGATGGCATGTATTAAAAAATTCTAATCAACTAGTCAAATATCATCCATTAGTAAACGAGAGAAAGACACTTTTGGCATAGTAAGATAATATTTGTTTTCCAAATTTGTGGCTGAGAAACAAGGGCCTGGGAGTAAGATTGAGTTTCCTGATAATGGCCTATATGTCATGTCCGTAGTGAAAGGTCCGGGTTACCAGGCTCATGTTTCATAATCCATTTTGTTTGTCTCCTGCTTTGCACCCATCTAGTCCTTTCTGAATGCGTATGCAAAGTGTCAGATCCCGAGTGTGATTGATAATTCGCCCACAGACGACTAATTTATAAATACATCCCAGCCGAAGCCTGGCTCCGCCCCCTAAGCCTTGATGTCGTTCCTCTGCACCGTGAGTGAGAGAAACTCATCTGTACCTGGCACTTTGGATATTGGGTCCCTCCCCTTACTCGCAGCTGCCAACGGGGCTGTTTCAGCACACAGAGGTTAACCACCTCCCTACTCGCCCACACAAAATTTCAGGCCTGGGAACACAGCAAATGTCTCTAGAAGTGGAGGCCGTCCTCGGAACTGACCCCGATAGGCCATCTGTTATGTCAGCGTACATCCCTCGCTGTTGCTACAATGTGGATTATATCATCTGATACATATAATTATAAGGCTAAATCCTCATTAATCGCAGTAAAAATTCCTTAGTCCATGTCTGCATGAAACATACACAGACATGCGGGACAAGCGTACTGTTGGGCTGTATGACAGTATCTACCCAAAACTCCTTGTACATAGTTGTCGGGGGGCACTGGGGGTCATGGCAATGATGGAGGAATGGCTGTTTTTCATTACAAGCCCTTAGGTATTATTCGATATATTAATTTCAGTAATGTGTGGTTTCATGAAGTTGAACCACATAAAATTGTCACTTGTGTAGAGTGAAAAATACAGTAGCGGATTGTCAGTTTCCCAGAGTTCTCGGTTACTTTGTAACTTTCCCGGTAAGCGCTGACAAAGAAACAGGTCTCAGCGCCGGAGTTGAGGAGGAGTGTAACCTGCTGCAGGGTGAAGACGTGTCGTCTCACAGAACAATGTTTTCACGTCGAAAACTGAATTCCAGGGGCGCCTGGGTGGCTCAGTGGGTTAAAGCCTCTGCCTTCGGCTCAGGTCATGATCTCAGGGTCCTGGGATCGAGCCCCGCATCGGGCTCTCTGCTCAGCAGGGATCCTGCTTCCTCCTCTCTCTCTGCCTGCCTCTCTGCCTGCTTGTGATCTCTCTCTGTCAAATAAATAAATAAAATCTTTAAAAAAAAAAAAAAAGAAAACTGAATTCCAAGTAAAAACTCTGTGGCACTACTCTCCCAGAGTGTTAATTTGCTGCTGAAACCACGTATTTATTGTTCTCTTACGTTTTCCTCAAGAATCGATCGCTTTAAAAATACGATTGTATTATTATATCTCTTGCGCGTTGTTAATTCTTGAACAATGTAAACATTTAATGAAGCAGTAATGAACACTTAGACACAAGATTCCATATTTTAATAGGAATAAAATAATCGCCTTCATTTCCTGCGACACTCTGCAGTCCGTGCAGTTCTATTCACTTAAGTTCTCCAGAAGCTGTAAGTAAAGTGCTCGTCCCGGACTTGAGTTTGAGTTTGAGTCGCTCTGGACTTGCCGCCACTTGCCCTGGTCTGCTGTGAGTGGCTTCGTGATAAGCCACAGTCCCGTCAATGGAAATTTAGTTTTCTCTTCTTGGCACTTGCTTCTAAACTTAACTACCCCACTTCAATTATTTCTATGGCATACTTTTTGCACATACCACATTGGGTTGGTTCATTTTTTTTCTTCTTTTTAACTAATTTCCAAATTTGATTTTGCGAAACAACAGCACAGATTCCTTGGAATGCCATAGTGTCACCCTCTGGTTCCCTCAGAGGCGACGTTGGAGCCTCAGTTTCGGAGGAGAAGCAGCCCTCACTCGGGCCAGCCACCTCCCCTGGGCTCACCTTCGCCCCATCACGTCATTTGTGCTCGGCCCTTGAGCGGATGTCTCAAGTCAGAGAGCATTTTGGGGCACCTATTTCTTGCTCTGGGGAAGGTGCGGAGGTGTCGCAGGGGCCCTAGAGCCAGCGGGCTCCCCACCGACGGGCAGACACACTCGGGCACGTCATCTTCAACTACCTCATTTTCTCACCTGTGAGATGAGGGTCGTGTGCTCCAGCCGGTTAGTTCTTTTTGGGTGTCAGGATTTTAAGATCCAGCAAATAGTAGATAAGCCTACACTCTTCGTGTGTCTGAGCAAGACACGGACTGGCAGTCCCACCACGGGTTAGGGAGTGGTGCACTTAAAACCCGTGTGCCTCCCACTGGAACGCTGAACGATACGCCTTCCCACTCAAGGCACCATATGCCTTCGGTGTCTTCTGGCACTTGGAGTAGTTCTGAAACCACATCTGCAGGTCCCGAAAGTCACTGCCAAATGAAGCAATCGTGTGTTTAAGAAAGTGGGCCAGTCTGAGACCACAGTTTCTGACTTCTGGAATTACTCCCACGTACCACCAACCGCCGCGCCTAACACTGCACTCCATTGAGAAGTTATAATATAGCCCTTTAACACGCCATCCAAAGCTAAATTCCCTAACTACTTAATTTTAGCCCCAGGTTCTCACTGGCCGAGTTCTTTTTAAACCATAATGACTGCATTGCAGAAACCGATTAAACACACAGTTCACTGCAAACACAGTGCTCGCACAGCTCCCTTCTAAGTGATCGGTGTTCAGTGAAGTCTTTTATCCTCTTTGGGTCATTGCTGATTAATGCATGATTTTGGATACACACGTATGAATTCCTCAGCTCTCCTCTCAAATCTCTAGCCACTTGTGAAGATCTAAAATGCCTCAGAACCCACCTAACACACGCCAGGACGGGCGTCTCCACCAGTGGACCCGGAGGTCAAGACGCGCCACCATGGCGGGTTTCAGAAGCCAGACCCACGTAGGAAGTCCTAGCTCGGTTACTTTGACCTTGGTTTCTGTAGGCGCATCGTTATCATTTCTTACACTCGCATCTGTACTCCACCAGGCAGCTGAAACTAGAGAACAATGGAAGTCATTGTTTTTCACAGATTTCAGTGGAAAACAAAACGGGTCGGTTTATACGTTGGAGCATTTTGTTCTAGTCTGACTTGAGGTTTGTAGCTGTGGTTGTGTTTGTCATCAGGGCACCTAAAAATTACGTGGCTTTTAATAAACCTCTAATAGTTTCTAGGTAAATTTGTTTTTAAATAATCAACACAGTGAAACAGGGTTACTAACTTCTCAGCTGTGCAGATGGCTTCTGGAAGTCACCCACACAACAATTTGTGTCTGTAAGCCAGTTACAGACACGAGAAAAAAAAAATGTGTGCTCGCAAATTACGGCGTTATATAAATGACATATTAGGAAGGAGGCAACTGGTGATGTACACTTCCAAGAGAACATTTTTAATCTGAAGTTGGATTATGAGTTGTGATCTCACAAATCAGGGATTTTTCCCAAAAACACTGACCCAAAGAATCATTCACTTAGCACAGTGCTGTCCTCAAATAAAGGTTTAGCCAGAGAGGGAACCTCGGTGTCTAAGGCAGATGACCCAAAAGGTGTGTTCCAGTCCTGTGGCATTGAAGGACTATAAAATCTCATATTTGCTACTTACCTAATTTATGTTTGTCTGCCGAATGTCCATTGTTTTCAGGATTTTTCTTTTCTATTTTTCTTTAATACAAAAAAAAGTAGGTCCCAAGGAAACAGGTCTCACCTCAGAGCATATGTTTGGGAAATCACCTCCTTGTTGGAGCTTGTCAGACCTGTATGTGATTATGTTTAAAGGCATTTCCAACAGTCTTCTTTTCAAATTAGAATAAAACCGCACCCTGAGAAGACTTCTTCGTCTTCATTAAGGTTTATTCCGGCACTCAGCAAAGAGAATAAGTTTGGCTCAGGTCCTTCGGCTGCCCTCACTGAACAACAAACGCTATTACCTGTTTACCTGCTCTCTGCTCCCTGAGGACCAGCTGCCCAATATAGGGATGGTGACGTCCCTGGGGTCAACAGGGCCAGTTTGGAAGCTGGAGGCCAGGCCACCTTCGATGGAGAAGCTTAGGCAGAGCCATGGGACCTGGATGCATGCCAGTTTGGGGCAGGCTTTCCACGCTGTACACAGGAAATAAGATATAACAGAAATTTCCAGAGCTTTGCCTTTTCTCTGCAAAATTAACCCATCCTTAATCCTCCCCACCTCCCGCCCGAGGCATAAAAATTTCCCATCAGGGGGGCACCTGGGTGGCTCAGTGGGTTAAGCCTCTGCCTTCGGCTCAGGTCATGATCTCAGGGTCCTGGGATCGAGCCCCGCATCGGGCTCTCTGCTCAGCAGTGAGCCTGCTTCCTCCTCTCTCTGCCTGCCTCTCTGCCTGCTTGTGATCTCTCTCTCTCTCTCTTTCTGTCAAATTAAAAAAAAAAAAAATAAATAAAAAAATTTCCCATCAGGCATAAAACCTCACATCACATCTCATCACATCATCATTTACTGAAGAACTAGGTGTTTTCATAAACATTTGACAGTATCAAATAACTTCATTTTTTAAAGATGAGAATATTGGTAACTTCAAAATTTCCTCCCCATTTCTGGTTCTCATTCTGCCACCCGTATTAGAAAAATATTACAAAATATGACACTCAAGAAGGACATGTGAAGTGGGTTATGCCGGTTACCCCGCCATGGGCTGAACGGTTTTGTTGTCTCTAGTACTTCAGCCTTACGTTAACGTCGCGGTATAGATGCGGACAAGTGCTTACTCTTCTATTTGCTCTTCTCCCCTTTTGCACTGAGGATGTTTCTTCCTATTTGATTTCCTTCTTCTTGAAGTATGGACTTTCAGAAATAACTTAAACAAGGCTCTATTGGTTAAAAAAACAAAAACAAGAACAAAAAACCTCTGTATTTTGAGGGTGAGGTAGGGGTCCATACACACCTCGTATATAGACGTCCAATTGTGACCGCATAATTTAAAACAATACAAAACTTGAAGGGGGTTTCTCTTTCCCCAGGGGTGATCTGCCGGATTTGTGTTGTAGGTTAGGGTCCACAGCATAGGACAATCTGGCGTGGAGATTAGCATCCAGGATGTTCGTTAGGGAGTGCTCTGAGGATGAACATGTATCAGAGGAGGGAGGGAAGCAGGATTTTAGAGAAGAATGAGTTGGGCTGTGATATAGGTACAATAAAATCCAGATGATCCCATGAGAGACTCTGAGGTTGGGACAGTATTGCATTTGTCCTGAAGCGATGGCCTTTATATCCTCCACATCAGACTGTCCCTGGAGAGGAGGCATGGTCATGGTGAGAGGGCTCTCTTTAGGAGAGAAATTCCTGGAGAGGTCAACCAGCAGCACTCTCACAGGCTGGGAGAATAGGTCTGTCCCACCGGAATGGAGGCTCGGAGAGGGCATACAACACAGTCTCCAACAAAACCACTGTGAGGTGATGAAAACCAAGTGTGAATTTATTTCAATGATCTTGCTTTGTACTTGTACTTCCCGAGTGTTAGGCTTTGTGGACTTCATCAATTTTGGAAAATTCTTATTCATTGGCTTTAGAATATGACCTTACCCAGTTCTTTCTATCCACTCTTCCTGACATTAGAGTTATATTAATCCTTTCCTTTCTGTCTCTGAACCTCCAAATCATACTTCCATTGATGAACACTCATTTGTGTCGTGGTCAGTAATTCGGACTCCCGCAGTCCCTACGAGTGTGGCTGCAGCCGCTCTTAGTTCAGTTCCTTCTCCCAAGGTGCCTTGTGTCTTCTGTGATTTTTTTATTGTGACCTCAGATTCTTAGAAACTTCATTTGTGTTAACACTTTCATGCTTGGTAAGACTTGTACTCTACCAGAGAGGACTTACGTTTCCAGGAACTGTCACTAATTCTTTAGGCCTATCGCCTTTACAAAAATATTTTTTCTAGTTCACCCACTAGGAAGTGACATCAGGGATTCCAGCTGTGTGGGACCATTTTCCTTCTGACTTTAGAGCACGTATCACCGCCATGGTTTTGCATCCTGTGCCCTTGATAATGTCCATCTAAACCCTAGTCCGAGCCACCTGTAATCGCCCTGAGAATAATTCCTTGGAATTACTTCTTTATTTACAAATTTCAAAACTCGGTATTTCTGCATTTCTTCTTCCACCAAAGCCATCCCTCACATTTTAACAAAGGCAATGGCAATGTCCTCTTCATGACTCTCTCTAATTTTTATCAGACCTTCCACTAATCTGTTCTACACATTGCATCCAACACACTTGTTTAGAAACACAAATTGGCTTATTCACTTAACTTTTTAATGATACAATCACATAATAAAATTAATTCCAAATACATTCAAATAAATAAATGATTTTAAAATTCTTTTTTTAATTTTTAATTTTTTTTTAAATTTCTTTTCAGGGTTCCAGAATTCATTGGTTATGCACCACATCCACTGCTCCATGCAATATGTGCCCCCCATAATACCCACCACCAGGCTCACCCAACCTCTCATCCCCTCCCCTCCAAAACCCTCAGATTGTTTCTCAGAGTCCACAGTCTCTGATGGTTCATCTCCCCCTCCAATTTCCCCCAACTCCCTTCTGTGCTCCATCTCCCCATGTCCTCCATGTTATTCCTTATGCTCCACAAGTAAGTGAGCATATGATAACTGACTCTCTCTACTTGACTTATTTTACTCAGCATAATCTCCTCCTGTCCCATCCATGTTGATAAAAAAGTTGGGGATTCATCCTTTCTGATGGAGGCATAATACTCCATAGTGTATATGGACCACATCTTCTTTATCCATTCATCCGTTGAAGGGCATCTTGGTTCTTTCCAAAGTTTGGTGACTGTGACATCATGGTTCTTTCCACAGTTTGGCAACTGTGGCCATTGCTGCTATGAACATTGGGGTATAGATGGCCCTTCTTTTCACTACATCTGTATCTTTGGGGTAAATACCCAGTAGTGCAATGGCAGGGTCATAGGGAAGCTCTATTTTTCATTTCTTAAGGAATCTCCACACTGTTTTCCAAAGTGGCTGCACCAACTTGCATTCCCACCAACAGTGTAAGAGGGTTCCCCTTTCTCCACATCCTCTCCAACACAAGTTGTTTACTATCTTGTTGATTTTGGCCCTTCTAACTGGTATAAGGTGGTATCTCAATGTGGTTTTGATTTGAATCTCCCTGGTGGTCAGTGATGATGAACATTTTTTCATGTGTCTGTTAGCCATTTGTATGTCTTCTTTGGAGAAGTGTCTGTTCATGTCTTCTGCCCATTTTTTTGCCAAGGCAATCTATACTTTCAATGCCATTCCAATCAAAATTCCACTGGCATTTTTCAAAGAGCTGGAACATACAATCCTACAATTTGTATGGAATCAGAAGAGACCCCGAATTGCTAAGGAAAGGTTTAAATAGAAAAACAAAACTGGGGGCATCACGTTGCCTGATTTCAAGCTTAACTACAAACCTGTGATCACCAAGACAGCATTGTACTGGCATAAAAACAGACACATAGACCAGTGGAACAGAGTAGAGAGCCCAGATATGGACACCCAACTCTATGGTTAAATAATCTTCAACAAAGCAGACAAAAATACCCAGTGGAAGAAAGACAGTCTCTTCAATAAATGGTGCTGGAAAAATTGGACAGCTATGTATGGAAGAATGAAACTCAACCATTCTCTTACACCATACACAAAGATAAACTCAAAATGGATGAAAGACCTCAACATGAGGCAGGAATCCATCAGAATCCTAGAGGAGGACATAGGCAGTAACCTCTTTGATATTGGCCACAGCAACTTCTTTCAAGATATGTCTCCAAAGGCAAAGGAAACAAAAGCGAAAATGAACTTTTGGGACTTCATCAAGATCAAAGCTTCTGCACAGCAAAGGAAACAGTCAACAAAACAAAGAGGGAACCCATGGAATGGGAGAAGAAATTCACAAATGAAAGTACAGACAAAGGGCTGATATCCAACGTCTATAAAGAACTCCTCAAACTCAACACACACAAAACAGACAAACACGTCAAAAATAAATTCTAAAATTCCTACCATGATCTGCAAAGGCCTGAATTATCTGACCCTTGCCTACTTCGTCCTCTCCGCAGATGGTGGGCTCCAGACTCACTGGGATCGGTTGTGTTGATCAGGAAGGCAAATCTCAACATGCCCCTGGGACTTTGCGCCTACTCTTCCCTCTGTATGTACAGTAACCAAGGCCATATCTGTAGGAGATCAAATCTACAGTGTCATTAGATGTAAAACCCAAGGTGCCAACTGTAGTGCAGCTGGCAAAAATGATTATTGATGGTGAATCCTGACGTGACCAAGCCCCCCAGTAGACAGAAGACATCAGGTTCAGGGTCCTGGGGTCTTCTTGTATGGCAGCTTCCTGGACTGCACTGACCCTCCACCCCCACCCTGCACTGGGGTCCGCCTCTGTGTCACTTTGTCTATGCTTGTTTGGGCGACCCAGTAACCAGGAGGGAAGGATTCAGTCAACTTTGCATCACCATTGTTTAAATTCTTCAAACCCACCTAAAACCCTGGCATTTCTCCTGGAATAGTGCGCTCTCCGAGACTCTCTGGTAGATTCTTTTCCACCCAAGAGCAATCAGCTTAGCTTTCCTTTAGGACTTCTTTGCTCATCCCAATTCTCTCTATTATTGTGCCTGGACTTCTTGGCATTTAGCACAATTACACACACACATTTACTTAAATAGCAAGTGTAATTCTCAGTCTGAAAATGTGTGTATAAGAAATAGTTCATCTTTAAAAAGTTTTTTTTTTTTTTTTTTTCTTCAGACAACTTAGTTTCACTGGAGATCCCCTTGAGGGACCAGCACCTGCTGATCCCAGCCCAGGCACCAGCTTTCACCTACCGGCTTCTGCTTCCCCGGCTCCGAGTCTGTGCTCCGGGCCCCATCCACCAGCACATCCCCTGTACAGCCCACAGGCCTGCCGCTCTCCCCGCCTGTGCGCTGGGGTCCCAGCTCTCCAGGCGGCCCTGGTTGGAGTCCGGTGCGGGAGTGCGTCCTGAAGACCCAGTCCAAGCCCATGTCTTCATCTCCCCACCTGGTGTTCTCTGCCACCTAGGAGGTCAACGCTGACCCCAACCCGCAGTAAGTAACTGTGTGCGGGACCCTCACGACCACCCAGGGCGCAGGTGCCTCTCTGCCCTGTGCCTCCTCCTGCTCCCTGAAGGCTCTGCCCCTCTTCGTCTCCTCCTGCTCAGGCACAATTCAGTCCACTGCCCCGTTGTTGAAGCTCCAGGGAAACAAGTGTCAGTAAAGAAGTGACAGGGTGCCTTTGCTCAGGTCCCCAAACGAGAATCTGTGCTCTGGGCCCAGGGGTCTGAGAGTCCTTCACGGAGACGCAGTGCGCGGACTCCACGGTGCGGAGCGGGAGCGCGCCACACTGGTCACTCGGTCCCCTGCACCCTCCCCACGGCAGAGGAGGCTGAGCAGGTCTGTTCCAGGCAGGGCGGGACTTGGAGCCCCGCACTCTGAGACCTTGCCCCGCCCGGACGGGTGCGCATCGGCCCCCGCTCTGCGGTCTGCGGGTCTCTGTCCTGAGATGATGTGCTTATGCGTGTAGGTCTTCTCTGGGGAGAAAGAAGTATGTACCCGTGGGAGAGGGGAGCACATTTAACACATCTGTCCGCTGGAGCCGAATTTTCCTTTTTTGGTATGATCAAAGATCTATCTTGCTCGATATTTTTTCCCTCAAAACTCTTCCTTCAGCAGTAGTTGGAATATTCTCCCTGCGCGGTGACATATCTGTGTAAGAAAACCTCCCACCGTAAGAAATGGAGTGAACGCATGTCAGTCCTGTGAACTCCAGGGCTGGTCTTGGGAACGCCATAAAAAATCCACAATTTTCAGTCTGTATTCACAAATGGGGCACGAAAGCAAAAAGCAGTGAAATGTCTAGTGGATAATGGGTCAGGGTACAAACTAAGAAAATCTTAGAAGCGGCCTGTATCTATCTGTACCCACCCCATTAGGAACAAAAGAAAGAAACCCCAGAAGATCAGAACTTAATTTTCCCACCATTGGAGACCCCCAGCTAGCCAGAGGACCGGCACCAATATCCAAACGTGTTACACTGTGTGTGTGTGTTTCTTTGGAAATAATCTGTCAGTTACAATGCCCACAGAATACTTTTTAAAATTATTGAGCTTTTAAATATATTTTAACATCTGCTAGTGTCATTGGTATGACTCATATGTTGAAATCTCCTCTTAGGTGTTTCCAGCTGAGACGCAAGAAGGGAGATACTCATGGGGCGAGGGGCAGGCTCTGGGCAAAGCTGGGGTCTCCAGCCGCCTGGGAGATTTTCTTGAGGGCAGACCTCGAGTGTCTGCAGCCAGGGACAGAGACAAGCATGAAGAACACCCCCGGTGACCTTTACATCGGCAAATTTCTTTTCTCCTGTGAGCAGAGCACAATGTGTCCTATTTTAAAAATCTAGTTTCTTCAGCTTTGCAGATCATGGAAATTCTACCCCACATCCCGCCCATGGATTGGCTTCAGTACTCACTGATGATGCAAAAAACTTCATCGCATCCTTTGCTTTCAGAGGAGATTTAGGGTCAAGTTAGTTTTGACTGTGTATAGGACCGTTCGGAGGGATTCTAAACTGAAGGATGGTTCACTTTTGGTAAAAACAAAAATTCACATTGTAATACACGATTTGCTCTCAAATGACCTAGATAACCTGAAAATGATTTTATCTGGTACAGTGGGATACCTATAAAGTAGGAGAACAGCATTTTTAAGAAGCATTTCCCCCTAATTTCTTACACTCTGTCTTGGGCTGCAGAATATCCTTATTTGTTTTTCTGAAAACTCAGGACAAAAACCTCCATTGGTATTGAAACGAGATTTATAATAAAACAGAACAGGTGTAAGTTTTGACACGTTCAATTGCAGACATGTCTCTCCTTCCTGGTGTCCAAACTTTAATCAGGATCCTTTGTTGTACAATGAAAGATGGGTAAGGCCACTATTTTGTAAGCATGTGCACATCCAACCCTTCATAATATTAGTTAAAATCAATGTGCTGCTTTTTTAATTATTGCTCATGGTACAAAGCAGGGAAGGCTCATTTAGGAACGGATCAATATTGGAAAGGGATTGGTGGGTGGCCGAGCAGTACATCAGGCTGCTTGATGTAAAAATCATTGGGTCTGTGCTGTCGCCGTTTAGGGTTATCGGTCTGCTTAGCCTCCAGCCGGCCGGGGGCAAGGTAATAGGTGAACCTTCCACGAAGCAGTGTTTCCTGCCGGGGCTCCTGAAGGACCCGCTCCCTGGCATACAGCATCACACACATCTTTAGAAAAGAGATGATTACGGAAACTTGCTTCTGCCTGCTGTGTATTGATCACATCTAGCCAAGTTTGGACTGTAGCAGGGGAGGTATTTTCTTTATTCTTCTTCGGGCAGTGATTTTTTCCAAAGCTCCTGCATTCTGAAGAACAGTGAGATAATACAGTGCTCTGGGTGCCTCCTAAGTGTGCAAATGTGTAGCCAGCTCACAGTGGAAATGTGTGTATGAGGAGAAGAGGGGGGGAGGGGGCGATTCTGACCTCAGGCACTGTCGGTGAGGACAGACCACAGCCTCTGGAACTGCTAATTCCGGCTTTTATCTCACACATTCATACTGAAAGCATTCTGAGGAAAACAGCCCTGAACACACTTACAAGCTCTAACGACTCCCTTACCGCATGTCCACAGGCCAGTTTCTCTAAATCTGCCCATATTATCAAATGCATATCTTCTAATGAGACCATTCAACTGAGTCATTGGCATTGCTCTGTCATTTCGGGGAAGGAGATGATGCCACATTTTTACCTGTGTTGATTATTATTGTTTTAAATTAGTGACACATGCTTGAGGGAATGGTTTTATGAGTTCATTAGACTTTCTGTGCAGAAGGATGAAGTGTTGCTTTGACAAATGCAGAGAGGAGGCAGGGTGTGAACTAGAGGCTGCTGTCAGGCTCAGCGAGGGTCACTGGAGGATGACAGAGCTGCATTTGGGGCGATGGCCCTTCCCCACCCCCCTGGGGAGGCTGCAGAGCTGGGCGGGGCGCTGGAGTGGTGTCTGGGGATGCCCACCTGCGTGGGTACCGGCCCTCCTCCCAGGTCCACACAGACTGTGCTCCCCATCGACGGGATTGATTTCCGGTCACAACTGACCCAGGCGTGATTGGCAAACCTCCTATTTTTTTTTTTACATTTTAATGATTATGTGCTGTTTATTTTAATTTATTTTTCCTTGACTAATCATTTGGCTGAACAAATAGCCTGATGTTGACTCCAGGCCAACATCAAAAGTAACTTTTGAAAAATGACATAAACAGTACAAGGTCACAAATTACACAAATAATACACAATCACAAATTATACAAACTACCTAATCGCAAATTACACAAATGGTCACATACACAAAAAATAGAATCTCAGGTGAAAGCATCAGCATGTTTTATTTTACAATTTTACATTAAGCAGTGAAATGTGGAGATGATTTATAGCAACCTTGGCAAAATATACACATGAAAGCATACAGAGAAGGAAAAGAAAACAAACAAACACACACTACCATAAAAACACGCCAGCAACCCTACTTTGAGGGGCCCTAACACAAACGATAAAACATGAACGTTAAATGCGTGCGTTCATTCAAACCTGGTTAATCAGTTCGAAGAGGCCTCTTTGTCCTTCAGAATACTCAAGACGCCCTGGAGCGTTGAGCTGCTCAAGCACGCCTGCCTGTTTGTGCCAAACATGGGTGTTCTGTCTCTGTCTCTCTCTCCATCTCCTTCTCGCTCTGTCCCCATCTGCCTCCGCTCCTCTCTCTCTATTTCTAGTTCCTTCCTTTTTCTCTTTGTCACAGCTATATATACTCTTATTTATCTATTTTAGCTTAGATGTCCAATCCGCTTTTCTTCTCATGTATCCCATCTTTCTCTTCCTTCTGATTCAGGGACTAAGTTAACAACCTGTTTGAATGGACTCTCAGCCCAGACCTGAGGTGAACAGTGATGAAATTCTGGCCTATCTTTTTCTTGGAAATATTTCAACAAATACCAGCTATTCTATTAGGATCTGTTCCAAGCAAAGATAAAGTAAACAAGAGTCACCAAATTCTCATAAAAGCTTGGTGGAGAAATACTTCCATTTAGTTGAGTTTACACACTGGAAAATAAAAAGTATGAAAATAGATGGTAAAAGCCATCACATTCATGAGAGGTTTTGAAATAAAACAACCAAACACAGTGAAAGAGTCATAATTTTGCAAATCAGATATTAATATCGTAATGAATTTAAAACTATTAAAAAATTAAATAAAATAATTTATATATGACATATTTGCAAAATTAGTACCTGTAAACATCTATTGAGTGTAGACTATCAATGAAGCATTGTAGTACTTATATTTCCAATTATCTTCTGAACTAAGATAATGTAAAGATAGACATTTTGGATAAAATTCCAGATAACAGTATTTTCATTTCAATGCTGATATTAAAAAATAAAGGAGACTCCCCCAGGTGCTAGCAAGAAGAAATAACTGGAAATCACATGATGAGTATGAGAGCTGGTGTTAGAACCACTGATGGTGGGGTTGGTGATGGTGATAGTGATGGTAGAGGTGGATGTAAAGGTGATGGTAGTGGAGGTGATGGTGGAGGTGGGGATGGTGGAGGTGGGGATGATAGTGGTGATGGTGATGGAGGTGGAGGTAGAGATGATGATGGAGGTGGTGATGGAGGTGGAGGTAGAGATGATGGTAAAGGTCATGATAGTGGAGAAGGAGATAGAGGTGATGATGGAGATGGTGATGGTAGAGGTGGCAATAGATGTGATGATACAGATCTTGATGGTGGATATGGAGGTACAGGTGATGATGGAGATGGTGGTAGTGGAGGTGGAGATAGAGGTGATGGTAGAGGTCATGATGGTGGAGGTGATGATGGCAGAGATAGAGGTGATGGTAGACATTAAGATGGAGATGGAGGTAGAGGTGATGGTGCAGATGGTGCTGGTGGTGGTAGAGATAGAGGTGATGGCAAAGGTCATGATGGTGGATATGGAGGTACAGGTGATGATGGAGATGGTAGTGGTGGATAGAGGTGATGGTAGAGTGATAATAGTAGGGATGGAGGTACAGGTGAGGACGGAGATGGTGATGGTGGTGGTGGTGGTAGAGGCAATGGTGGAGATCATGATGCTGGAGGTGGTGATGGTGGAGATAGAGGCAATGGTAGAGGTCATGATGGTGGAAGTGGTAATGGTGGAGATAGAGGCAATGGTGGAGGAGGTGATGGTTGGGATGGGGGAGGTAGAGAGAAAGGTGATGGAAGAGTGATAATGGTAGGGATGGAGGTACAGGTGATGGTGAAGATGGTGGTGTTGGAGGCAGAGTTGATGGTAGAGGTGGTGGTCGTAGAAGTGATTATTACACAGGTTCCTTTGCCTGTGGAGACACTGATGATATGATCTGGTTCACTTAGATAGTGAGTTGGAACAGAGGCGATTATTTTTGCCAGAGCCCTTAAGTCTACAATTTGTGTTGAACAGAAACAAATACAGCAAGTGACTCTGAAAACCAAAAGGGAGCTTTCTGTCCCTTCCAGGCTTTGGGTGAAAATTAAAACAAAACATACTACTGAGAATGGGAATCCATGGATTGGCATTTCTCACAGATTGGCTACTTGCATTTATTCTGCTTACTAACTTGAGAAAATACCATGACAGTCGAAACTTCCTGAGATGCATTTGTACAACGAACCTTGTTAGTAATTGGCACAGAGAAAAGCAAGACCCTTCAGAGATAAAACTATAGCCAAAATTGAAAAACTCACTAGAGACCAATAAAATACAGCAAGATCTTAGCAGATAAAACCAATAAAAAAAATGAAAAACCCATAAATTGATTCTAAATAATACAATAATAATAAAAGAAATTTAAAATAACTATTCAGAGAGCACTTTCACTCATCACTTTTATTCAACGTTGTCCTGGAGGTTCTGGACAAGAAAAGAAAAAATAAAAGTCATCCCTATGAGCACCAAGAAGTATGACTTTGAAGACAGCAGGATCATCTATACATTTATATAGGAAACCCAGCGGAGTCCACCAATAAGCAGTGGGAATGGACAAGTCATTCTAGTAAGGTCGCAGGATGTAAGATCAATATATAAAAACTCATTGAATTGCTACAAACTAACAATGAACAATTAGAGAATGAAATAAAAATACACTTCACAATAATATCAATAATTAAGAAATTTCTGGGGAATTTGACAAAAGATGCTTAATGCTTAAAGCTTTTGAGGAAAAGTATATAAGATTTAAATAAATGGAGTTACACATTTTTTATGTATCAGAAGCTTCAGTACAGTTAGGATGTTGATTCTCCTCAATCATTTTACAGATTGAACACATTCCCAGTCAAAATCCCAACAAGCTTTTTGTAAGAACTGATAAGCTGATCCTAAAATCCATATGTCCCTAGAACTACCAAACCAACTTTTAAAAAGAAAAACAAAGTTGAAATGCCAACATTAACTGATTTCAGGTCTCCCTATAAAGGTATATTAATTAAGACAATGTAGCCAAAAAAAAAAAAGACAGTGTAGCATTGCTGTCCACACAGACAAATAATCAGTGGAACAGAATACCTGCACCATATCAAAAAGTAACTACATGAATCAGAGACCCACAACTTAATATTCTAAACCTTCTAGAAGAAAACAGTAGAAAATCTTGCACCTTGTGTTAAGCAAATATTTTATAGATATTATACCAAAAGCACGAGCCATAAAAGGAAACAAATACTACTGGATTTCCTCAAAATTGAGAACTTTTTCTCATTGAAAGATCATGCTAAGAGCTGAAAAAACAAGCCATAGGCTATGAGAAACTATTTGCAAACATCTTATAAATACACATGTGTTATACATACCATATATGTAAACGGATATATAAATATGTAAAATATATTATAAGTAAATGTATAAATATTTATTATAAGTACACATATGTTTACATATAAATGTGTATATGAAAATATTAAAAATTCTGAAAACTTAATTATGGGGAAACAACCCAATATTAAAAATGGGTAGAAGATTTGAAGAGACCCTTCATTTAAGAAGAAAAGCACAAGAGAGAGACAAACCAGCCCCTGAAAACGTGCTTGTGTCCCCGGCCACTATCCACATGTAACCCCGATGACAGGGACGTACTGCGGCACGTCTGTTAGGATGGCCAAAACAGAAAGAAAAAGCACTTACCATGTGTTAGTGAGGACACGGGGACCTGGCACTCTCTGATGCTGATGACAGAGGTATCAAAGGGAGCCCCACTTTGGAAAACAGTACGGCTGCTTCTTTTTTTTTTTTTTTTTTTTTAAAGATTTTATTTATTTATTTGACAGAGAGAGATCACAAGTAGACGGAGAGGCAGGCAGAGAGAGAGAGAGAGGGAAGCAGGCTTCCTGCTGAGCAGAGAGCCCGATGTGGGACTCGATCCCAGGACCCTGAGATCATGACCCGAGCCGAAGGCAGCGGCTTAACCCACTGAGCCACCCAGGCGCCCCAGTACGGCTGCTTCTTAAAAATGAAAGCAAATAGGCAAGATCGGATTGGCCTATTGTATTCCTAGATAGTTACTCAAGGGAAAACAAGGAGTCGTCCTTTCCATGTGCACATACGAGTACTTGGACACACGTGCTCACTCATACGCTTCCGTTGGTTATAGCCCCAAACTGAAAACTACCTGAATGTACTTTAAAGGGGTATAGGTCTGTACAACAAATTACCACTTACAGCAGCAAAGGGTTGACACATCAAGACGGACAAATCTCACAGTAATTATGCCGAGTGAGAGAGAAGCCGGACGCCAAGCATGCGTACATCTATCGGTTTATAACCACTTCCACAAATAACCGTAAACGTAGTGACTAAAAACAATACAGATTTATAATCTTATGGTCCTGTGGGTCAGAAGCCCACAGCGGGTCTCACTGGGATAAAACAAGGTGTCTGCCGGATGGCCGTCTTCTGGAGGCAGTGAGAGGGAACCTGTTCTTACCTTTTCCAGCTTCTAGAAGCTGAAGCACTCCCTGGCCTGCAGCCCACATCATGTCTTCTCTGATCCTGTGAAGACCCTGGGCCCACCTGGATCATTCCGGTGCCGCCCCCATCTCAGGGCTCTTAAGTTCATCACATCTACAAAGCCCCTTTCACCATGCTAAGAGACCTGGTCACCGCTTCTGGGAATTTCTTGGAGGGCCATTCTATCAACCACAAAACCATGATCCCATTTATATACTCCAGAAAATGCAGAAGGATCTCTGGTGAGAGCAGACCTATGGTTGTCTAGTGTTGGGGAGCAGGTACAGAGGAGAAATGGGAGGGTGGAAAGAGGGACACTGTTGGGGGGGGGCTGCATGCTCGATGCTTGGGCAACAGCAAAGCCTTCGTGGGCCCCAGAACTTCCCACACCAGTGTTGTATGTGTGCACATTGTCTATCAGTGGCCTCTCAAAAATGTAAAAAAGTGCATTCTGGTATAATTCATCAGAAAATTAATAATTCATAAATTAATAAGCTTTCAAGGAAATGAATGAGATATAGAAATGAATATAAAGTTCTAGGAATAAATAAGTTAATAAAAACTGAATAAAACATTCAGTGGTGAGATTAAATACCAAGTTAGAAAAATCTAAAAAATACAATTAAGAACACGAAACTGTGACGTGAAGACAGAACACAGAAGAGAACACACAGACAACATGACAGGGGTTAAAAGATGTGAGTAGAAGGAGGTAAAACCCCGTTTCTGGTCCAAATGGGAGACAAAAGAGAATGAGACAACATTTGGAAGCATAAAGGGTGCAGGTCTGAGGTTCAGGAAGTACGATACTCCCACAGAAGGGTCAAGAAAGTGGATCCGCAGCAAGACTCGTCGTGAGACGTGACAGAAGCCCGAGATCGGCAGTAAAAGCATAGCGGTCAGCGAGGAGAGGGCGGGGGAAGCACCGGGAGGCAGCTGTCCCTCCACGGGAACCTCGGACGTGGCCGGTAGACGAGGAGATTCAACTTCCCAGTAATAATTTTTATCCAGTTCAAAGGAAAACAGAAAAATGAGAAAGCCAATCACACAGAGTCTGAGAGGATCTTTCCCCTCACTCTGATGGTGGAGCCACCAAGGACACGCTTCAGGAGACGCGACAGGGAAGCTGGCAAGGGCACAGGGCGCTCACATAGGGCGGCGTCCAAGAGCTCCAGAAATGGTGGATGGAGTCACGGTGATGCCAACTGCCCAGAGAAATGACCAAAGCCGTGACCACGTTTATGTAAACAAATGCAAACAGGACAGAATCGAAATGCTATCAAGGTAGCGTCCGGTAAAAAAGGATTTTCCTTGAGATCAGACTCATTGCTTAGTAGGAAAATGAAAACATTAAATAATGTTAGATTTTGCTAATCATGAATGCATGGAAATGCTATTTGTTACTTCACAAGATTATAAAAATGATGAAGTAGTTTTCAAAGAGTAGAAGGAAAAGGAAGAAATAAGAAGAAATATGAAAGAATGCAAAGAAGCAAAGGCAGAGACTAGATTTTTAAATAAGACCATCGGAAGAATGTCAAGTACATTAGCTGCAGTGACTGTAAACGGACTCGGGTCACCAGCTGGTAAGACTGACTCTCAGATTGGACTTTTTTTTAAAGTTCAGCTGAGTGCTATTTTTAAGAGTCGATATAAAATGCAATGACCCAGAACACTTGATGGAGAAGGAAAATGAGTGTCAGCGCCTGTCATAACTACATTATTACCACAGAGTAGGTGGTAAAAAGAAGATATTACATAAGGCTGACAGTTTCAACAAAGGACTTAGTAAGATCCGCCCAATCGGACCCGTTTGTATCCAAGCTCACAGCTCAAGATATTAACATTAAAATAGGCAGAATTGCACAAAGAAGTTGATAAAAATGACAATCTTATCAAATTTCTAGGATGTAGGTAAGAAGTAATTACAAAAAAAAAAAAAAAAGACTTAGATGGAAACATTAGAATAAAGGAGAGCACATTAATCAGCTCAGTAACCAAGCCGAGAAGTTCAAATGATGACAGGCTCAGCCAGAAAGGATAAAAGTAAGAAATAACCTGAGAACAGAAGATGAGTCAATAGGGAACAAAAATAAAATAAAAAATCTCATCAAAACCTGGTTGTTTAAAATAAGCAATAAAATGGGCACGTTTATTTAGGGAAAGTGAGAAAGGGTCACGAAAATGTTATAATTCTATGCCATTCATTAATTATACGTTTATAAATCAATTTATATACTGTGGATACAAAGGTACTTCTATATGCCTTACCTATAGCTTTCAATATATAGAAGCTTCGTTTGTAAAAACGCTTGTACAGTGCATGTGGAGCCTCAGCGATGTATGAAGTATCAGACAGCACGCATACGTAGAACATCATTTTCATGGAACAAATTACATATATTTTGGGAAAATAGGACATTAACAAAACTGACTCAAGCAAAATCTGACTTCTGACTCTCTCTAAGTCTGAAATGTTTTATTCTTAAATACATTAAATTACTTTTAATGATTAAACTATTATTTTCAAAATGACCAGCATTTTTGCAGGAACAGTGCTCAGTCCGGTCATCGCATTGGTTCCTGAGATGAGCGTGAGGCAGTCTGGATGCCAGGGAACCTCGTGGAGTCCCAAAAGGTCCTGCCTTAAACAATGGGGGGTGAGTAGGTCAAAGGTGGGAGGCTGGAAGAACTGGACATGAGTCCAGAGAGAAAGGACGTGGGGCCTTTCTGTGGGGTCACAGGCTGTTCCGTTGTGGGGCAAAGCGAGATCAGCGGCCACTTTGGGAGATGATCCTGGAACATGGTGCCCCCCAAATGGTTTCTGCGTTCTGAGGGATCCGGAGGGGGTCCAGCCGGAGAGCTGATGGCCAGTCTCTGGGCACAGACAGGACACGCCAACCCCTCCCCGCCTTGCACTGTTGCTTTGGGTCTGCCTGCCTGGCCGACAGTCCAGTGATTTCCGCACTTGCTGTGACGTTGCCTGGAATGTCCTGGGGGTGACTTAGGTCTGTGCCTCTCTGCTGCCTGCACAGCCACCTGTGGTCCCAGCCCCACTCCCAGCCCCACTCCGAGCAGCCTGCTCGCTGCACAGATTGTGCTGCTGGCGTCTGGGAGAGTTGATGCTGGTTTACATTCCGCAGAGGCTCTCATGCTACCGCTACCCCCCCCCCCCCCCCCGCTGGACACTGTTACTCTCATTGCTGGCTGATGGGCCAGTGGTAAGTCCTGAAATAATGGCCCCGGTCACTCAAGGATTCAGGGGCGAAGTTTGCAACCATCCAGTCTGGACCCCAGCGCCTGTGTGCGTGGAGGGAGGCGACCGCGGTCATGGCAGCGCTAGGAACCACCACGCTCCCTGGTGGGCTTCCTTCTTGTCCTTGGCTGCACGCAGCACATCTCGAACTTCCCGAGCAAGTTCGTTAGTCTGCTGGCTGGAAGGGGGAATGCGGGTCCCGGAAGAAAGAGTGAGCTAGCTTTGTGTCACTTCGATGTCATACTTGAATCCACACCAGGCGCCGGGGGCTTGAAGTCCGTCACCCCCGTTTGGGCCACCCGCGGCCCGACGACGTGTTTTGAATTGTGAGGAGCAAATCCTGTTTCAAGTGTGTGGGGAGACGCGTTCGCATCACAATCGCGACAAAAATGAACAGCTGAGCTGGAACAATTTGGGAGACGACGTGGCTTTGCGTGACAGCCACAGTGCAAGGTAACGCCGTGGGTCCACAGGGCTGGAAACAAATCATCGTCAGTGAGCACTCGAGGGCGAGGAGACGCCAGGCCAGCGGAAGAATTCCAAATAAACCTGTTGATACCGTGTCCAAAGGAGGTGGGAAATTCAGTCCCCTCTCCTCGGGGATGGACGATGACTTTTTCTAAATAGGACAACAGCAAAGGAAAAAAAGAAATGGGTAGCTTTCCAGCAGAGAGGCCTGGCTGAGGCCAGGTGGTCCCCACCATGCCAACAGGGACAAGGCAGGCGGGGAGGCAGGGCCTTGTGCCCCTGGTTGAGAGCCGCCCTCTACTGCTGCGGTCTTTCTCCCAAATCCCAGAAACCCTAATCCTGAGGAGAGCGATGAGCTGGGAGGTGTCCGACAGAAGGGCGACCTGAGTTTTATCCGACCGGCTCACCTCGAAACCGACGAGGTCATCAGAAACAAGGGAAGTTGCAGACACGGTCACAGCCAGGAGGAGCCTCAGGAGGCGGAGTGGCGGGATGTAATGAGGGACCCGGGATGGGATCCTGGATCAGAAAAGGGATGTTACGTAAACACTAAGGAAATATGGGGAAAAAAAAGAAAAAGTAGGGACCGTGATGAACAACTGTGTATCAGTACTGGTTCCCAACAGCTGCAGACCGGCCGCGCTCCAGCCAGATGCCAGGTGCAGGCGCCCGGAAGTCCACTGGCTTTGGTTTTTCCTGTAGATCTAAAACTGCTCGAAATGTGAGGCCCATGGAAGATAAACAACAGAGTAGGACGGCTGCTCCTGAAGTCGCGTCACTCCACAGCTCGGTTCCGAGTCCCTGCCGCTGAGAGCAGCCCTTTCATTTCCTATCAATTTTATTTAATTTTCCAGACTTGGTTGAGGAGGGCGTATTGCTAACTTTGGTAGTTTTAACAATGGCCAAGTAAATCCTCAAATCTGGTTTTAAAACATTGCTCCCTGGTGGACATCTCCTATACCAGCTGCCATCTGAAAATGAATTTTCCCAGCGTAGTGTTAAGCACCTTGAAAATGGGGGTTTGTAACGAAAGTGCTGACCATACCTGCGTCGGGGCAGGGTGAGTGCGGGGCTATGATTTATAACGTCGGCCCGTACCCCAAACGCTTTCCCCGGCACTGTGCTCTGCACAAACTGGGAAGGAAGGTGCTGTGCTGAATTATTGTGCAGTTAATCATTTGACCATGAGGGATTCATTTACTAATTAAAAACGCAAAAAGAGTAAATTGAAATAACCAGTGACTACTAAATCACCTCTTCTGGAGCGCTGGCCACATTGTAATAAATCACAGCGGATCGGTCAGAGGCGTCTGGAGCCCACGTTCAGATACCTGTCCTTCTGGTGGCCTGAACCATGCCCCCGCGGGCAGAGCCTCTCTCCCTCCCCACGGATGGACACACGCTCACCTGTGTCTCTATAGCCACATCCCCAGGTGACAACTTTGGAGTCTAAAACCTAGAAATAGTCAAAGAAAAGCAAAACTGGTCATGAAAAACAGCATTTAATATAAAATGCAAGAGGGGCGCCTGGGTGGCTCAGTGTGTTAAGCCTCTGCCTTCGGCTCAGGTCAGGATCTCAGGGTTCTGGGATCGAGTCCCGCATCGGGCTCTCTGCTCAGCAGGGAGCCTGTTTCCCTTCATCTCTCTCTGCCTGCCTCTCTGCCTACTTGTGATCTCTGTCTGTCAAATAAATAAATAAAATCTTTAAAAAAAAATATAAAATGCAAGAAAGTATTTGGACTCTGTGTAAGTACAGTCACCTTAACCTTACCTTGTTACTTTCACTTGGTACTTACGCTTGGACCAGGGTCAGTTCGGCGAGTTAACTCAACTGTGCAGTCGCTCTCTGTGCACCTTCCTATGTCCTTGAACTACCCACTCTGAATGTTCACATCTGCTACCAGGCGGTGTGGCAAAAAGTCACAAAACTCTACAATTTTCAGCCCAATTTTTGAAATTTTGTCGTGGGGAACTTAGTGAGGCAAGAGAGAGAATCAGTGCCGTGCACGCTGTTCTTGAAGATCTCCCAGATGTTCTCAGCTAGTTCCCTTCCCCCCAAACTCAGGAGGTGGGTGATGGAGGGAAGTTGCCCAGCTCTCTTACTTTTGTTCCCCTGTAGGACACTCCCCAGAAATAAGGGAGGATGGGAACTGTAGGAGAGGAGCTGGAGACATCATAAGGGTGAGATGGGGGTCGGAGGACAGGAAAGAGGGACAGTGTCATTTACGTGAGCTGTTTGGAGGACGGAGGGAAGGCACGTTCCTGACAAGAAGACAGCGGGCAGTGGGGAAGCATCCGCGTGGGGGGAAGCCCCGGCACTGACTCGCGTCCACCTGAAATCCTGCCCGCGGCCCCGTCCTGCCCTCAGTCCCGCGGTGTCTCCTCGCTGAGAATACGCACATGGAGCCCGAACGAGGTGCGACTGCTGCTTCCATGTGCGGCTAGAGTGGGGGCAGCTCCATGGTCTTGTCCCCCAGGGTGTGAGCGAGAATCTCTGTGCTGACGGGAAGAGAGGCCCCCGACCTTCCTTTCATTCAGCCGATGTGTATAGAGCACCTGCTAGGTTCCAGGCACTGTTTTAGGGACAACAGATATAGGGTTCCCCACAGACGGGCTCTACTCTCTTCATCCATTTTACTGGAGAAGGCGGAGGCAGAACACAACGCAGACAGAGAAATCACAGACCAATGAGAGGGAGAGCTGCTGGACAGATGATACATGGACGGACGGACAGGTGGGTGGGTAGACACAGGCATGCGGGCATGGAGGAGAGGTGAACTGATCTGAACTGCAGAAAGCCAGGAGAGCTCTCTTAGGTGATAATATCATTTTTTACTTGCAAAGGGATTCCTTGTGCGGAGGATTTTGGGAGTAAGCTAAATGTGGTCAGAGTTAAGCCTTGACTTGAGAGCAAGAGGGGTGGGGTTCAGGACTCCCATCTGCACGTAGGCGCCTGAGCACTGGGAGCACTCTGCGAGCACCCCTCTGCAGGCGGCTTCCAGACGGCGCCCCACGCCTGCCCCCGGGACTGAAGCACGTGACTATAGAACCCAGTGCACAGACCCACCCTCCCAACCGTCATTTAAAGACATGCCCCTCCCCCTTTGCCCTTTCTGTCCTGCACCGTCCGGAGCTCACCCCCTTCCTTCCACCTTGCCGCATGTTACCCTGGCCTCATTGTCCACTTCTCCCGCATTCCTGCTCTCCTCACTGCAATCGTTCCCATTATCACGCCCTCGTCCCCAGTCTCCCCTCCAGGTGCCAAGCGTCCCTACAACATGTGGCACAGCACAGAGTGCCTTGTGTTGGGCGAACGGGTAAAGATCGGTGCACACAAGGAGAGCTGCGGACGTGATGTGGTCTCACTTAGACAAAGTCTCTGGTAAGGTTTTATACCGAACATTATCAAACGTCCGTTCACAAGGGACCGTGCACTGATTTCTGTGGACCCCTGCAGACCGTGGTTGGAATACTGTTCCCTAATAGCTTCGTATGTGATCTGAAGAAGCACACGCAATTTTGGTTTGCTTTGTTTGTCTTAGTTTCTAAGTGACATTCTTCCTTACTGGGCAGCACTCCATGATTATAAAACACAAAATCAGAGTCCAGAAGCCTGCATTTGAGTTTCAGAATTTCTCTCCTAATGGAAGATGTGGTCAATCCCTTAGGCTTCCATCATCCGTTGGTACCTGTAGGATGACAACGTGGCCTGGGGTTGGCAGCCAAACCTCCCCCTGCTGATGAACTGCAGACTCAGGGTCCCTGTGTGTCTGAGCCTTGTGTGGCCGTGGACTCTTCTGCCCGAGGTTACCGCCAAGTACAGAGATAGTGAGAGCCGTGGGAGCACACCCTGGGGAAGCTTCAGCGTCCAGGCCTGCCGCCAGCTTCCCTGCACCTTGGACAGACATGCCCCTGACTCAGGCCATTTCTCCCCTGAGCCCTGGATCCTAACACCCAGCTGTCTTTCCTCCTAGACGGTCCCATCTGGGAACCCCATGGGCATGCCATCTGGTTGCCCATGGCGGCCATGACTTCTCCACATGGAGCCCCCGTGCTTCCCTCTGGGACAGTGGCTGGCAATGCCCAAGCAACAGGGACGGGGTGAGGATTTGCAGAGCGTGAAGGCCTAGCAATGTGATGGGGGGAGGGAGCTTCTCCAGGAAATGGCACAAAAGCATGAATAAGGTACGCAGGACAGAGCGCTGGGAAGACACCTGCTCCAGCCCTCGTGGGCCGCCTGCATCCCTTCCTGCATGTCTTCAACACACCCGGAGAAGCTTTCTTAAGCCCTTGGTCCTGCTCAGACCAGGGGCAGTCCTGTGGCCTCCAGGAAAGCGTGTGTCCCAGGTGTTGTGATTGTCAGCTTAGCTCTTGCTCCGGCAGTGGTGAGCTCCTTGGAGTGGGATCTCAAATCTCATCCCCATGACATGCGCAGGACCCAGGCCGTGCTCGGCGAGTGTGGCCTGAGCACCTCTGAGCAGGAAAGCATCCACGAGACAGAGAGGGGACAGACCACGGCACACCTGCGGACATGGGGCCAGTCTGCCTTTGAGGCTAGAGCCGGGAACTCAAACATCCTTTCGGGGTGTCTGGAAAGGTTATTGAACACAACGTCTTACAGAATATAAACTACACATGCTCACACACAGGTGCTGTAGGACAAGAAACGGCAAAGGAAAGGAGGCGGTCCGACCAGACAGCTCACTGTTCACGTGTTAACTGGAGGACAGTGAGGCCTTGCACTGGAGAAGGAGGGAAGTTAGGGGGTACGTTTAGTTTTATGCCCTGAAGGTGGAAACACCTGAGCCAGTGTTTTTTAGTGCTTCTATTTCATTTTGAAACAATGTTTTAACATAAGGGGATTGGTCCCTCCCTAAGAGCCTTCAATAACGCCACGCAGGCATCGCATTAAAGCACTTTCATCTGTAAACGGTGGCGTGCTCAGCGGTGCAATGATAAAGCACATCAAAAAAATAAATGAATTAGGGAAAGTGCCTCACCTCCTGGACTCAAAAGCCAGCCGAGTTGGAGATTATCTGAGTGACTCTGTCAGGAACAGACAGAAAGGTGGGTGTCAGGGGCCCTTGAGCGTTGCCTGTGTCCATGGCCAAGTGCATGGACTAAACCACTGACCGGCCACTACTCACTGTGATGCTGTAGGAAATACTCAGGGGTCCAACATGAATAAAACAACACAAGGAGGGAGCTTGAGAGCTGCAGTTCCAGGGCTCAGCTCAAATTACATGTGTACATGTGTACATGTGGTCAGCAGACGCATCTACAGGTTGGAAACTGGAGGCGCCTGGGTGGCTCAGTCGGCTAAGCATCTGTCTTCTCCTCAGGTCATGGTCTCAGGGTCCTGGGATTGAGCGCTGGGTCAGGCTCCCTGCTCAGTGCAGAGTCTGCTTTTTCCTTTCCCTATGCCCCCTACTCATGCTCTCTCTCTCGATCTCAAATAAATAAATAAAATCTTAAAAAAAAAAAGAAAGAAAGAAAATTGGTTTTCAGACTGGCTAGTTGGTGACATTTCCAAAGTCTTATATGCATGTTTCCCCCCTTACAATATAAAGTATCTTTGAAGATGCGCACATTCTCGGCATAAGGACAATTTTAAAATAGCAGGATTGAATATAGAAGTAGCACAAAATAAAAATATTTATTCTTTAGTATTGAGAGTTCAGATGGGAAAAAGTGAAGAAAAAGGGGCTTTACAGACCTAGAAACAAAACCAGTTCTCAAGAACCTGGATTTAAGAGTCATTGATCACACTGGAAGATATATTCTGAAAGTTTGGGGTCACTAAGCTTTCTATTGCCGGTAGAAGACATTTGCCCGAGGGTCTTGAAAGGGCTAATGTATCTCTTCAATCCCTGCCCTCAGAAGAGCCATGTGCTCCGTTCCCTGGAAAACCATTAGGCTCACACTGTCTTCTTTCATGTATTTTCAGATAGTCCCCAAAGGGGCAACTCAATAGATCTAAAAACACTAAAAACCAAACTTATGAAATGCCTGTTAAGCAGAAGTGTCCTCTTCATTTCCCCAAAACCTCTGCTCTTCCAAGCGCACTGTACTTTTTCTCAGCGTCTGGCTATCTCTGTGTCCGTAGGCAACACAAATTCGAGTATAATCTCCAAGGCAAGGCTGACAGTCGGGGCAGCGGCATTTTCAAGCAGTGACGTATTTTATTTTTTTTCTGTGTTGTCAAGGACGGATGTTCCCAACAGAAGTCAATCGTGTGTTTCTGTGGTGTGTCTGCTATAATATCACCAGATGTGGGCTTACGCTCATTGATGGCAAAGTTGGACAATCATAACTCGGATATTTTCTGCTAATGCTAGCATTTCAAAATGCATTTTTCAAATTTTTATGTCAGTAGCAAGTGCGGTTTACTATAACAGTGTAGTTATATTTGCTTGCTTCTGCGAATATTAAAATTTTTTCTAGAACAATTTAAAATATTCTCTTTATTATGGTCAGTTGAATTCAATTCAATCCAATAGACTTATTAAGACCCAGAACCTGCTATGTTTCCGGAGCTGGGTGTGGACTCCCCCAGTGCTGGGGGACATGGGACTTGAGCACACAGTCGAAGGGGGTCGAGAAACCTTTTAATATATAATGTCAATGTGGGTTTTTTTTTTCCTTCTAAGCATGATTTAGCCAAACACATTGGTGTCTTTCAAAAACAAGGAAGGAGAACAAAATTTAAAGTGAATGTATAGAAATTAAAATAACGAACCAACCCAAATGCAGATGACTTGTTGCATTCATTCTGTTTCTCAAAGCAGACATAATTGTGGTTGCATGAACATCTATAAACCAACTGACAATTCTTATTATATTTCTTTTAAAAAACTGAAGTCAAGAGTGACAGTGTTCAAGACCAAGGCAGGCTGAAAAAAAGGCTCTCTGTAGGCCCACATTATTTTTCTTTGATGTATAATTGTAGAGAAGTTGTCTGCCCATTTCCTTGGAGTCCCCCATCAGGAAAGGGGGGACATCAGCATTCTTAGATCCGCTGCTCGTTCTAGCTGCTACGAGAAACACTCAGGTGCATGTTTGTTCGTTTGCCAAGAACTCTTGTTCCATCTTTTAGGTGGAATAATGTTCTCCCTAATTTTTAGTAAGAATATCAAAATTCTGAACGATCAGTCATGTGCATCTTCTTTTGGTAAGTGTCGGTGCTTATGTTGGGAGCCCAAGACTTTTTGCTCTCAAGTCCAACAAGGAGAGAAATAATGGTATCTCTCCCCTCTTCATGTGGCCAAGGTACGTGAGGTGGTCCCAGGAGTTCACACACTCAGATGGAAGAGTTTATCTGTTCTTCAGAGTATCGTGCCCTTCACAATACATTGAATTCTTGAAAAAAGCAGAAAGACTTGATTAGATGTTACTTTAAAATATTGTGTGCTGATGTTACAGAAATATCCATTATTGAAGTTGATTTTAGATCAGTGTTTTGAGAATTTATGGTTTCATGTATATAATACGTATTTCATTTCTCACTGCCATCCACTGCGTGTTTGTACATTTTTTTTTTTAAATTCAGGCTATTTAGCACCTCCGCAGAGGTGGACTTTGTAAGTCCATTCTCTTATTCACAAGCGGTTCAGAAGCAGGTAATCAGAACAAAATGGTGGCCGCCTCCACTCCCTCCCTCCCTGAGCCCATCTCCCCTGCAGGACAGTGGTTACAAACAAAAGACAGGTGCTCATTAGAGGCACCGTCAGAAACCACAGAGCTTTTACTTTGTTTCTTAGACCATTGCCTTCCTCAATCTTTTATAACCACAGACACCAGCACCACAACTGTCAGCAACACCAACAGCATCACCACCGACACCAACACCCAACCATCAACATGGCCAACACCACAACCACCACCATCACTATCGTCACCACCATCAACAACATGACCAGTGTGAAAACCACCACCGACAACACCATAACCACCCAATCTCAACAACCCCACAACCAATATCACAATAGCATTAACAGCATCATTACCACCATCATCAACACCAACACACCCACATTAGCGTGACCAACACCATCAACACCACCCCACAAGCACCACCACTCACCTATTGAAACAACAAAGGGAGGACTTGACCTAATCCTAGAGCTTCATTCTGCACCACTGTGAGCTACGAACGCCCTCCCTCATTGCCATGCTCCCTCTCTCTCTCCACATCTACCAAACTCGTGAGCTGCAAATGTATTTATTATGCATTTATTGTGAATTTTCATTAACTATCTTTTTGTTAAGTGACTTTGTTGCACCACTTAACTCGTTGGAATTTTTTTTTAACTTCTCTGCAAAATATAATTAGCCTGTCCCTCTTAGCTCTGAAATTAAGATTTGTACTTATCATGTGTCCCAACAATATCTTTGGCTCTGTGAAGACTATAAATTAAAATTATCCAGTTCATTACAATGTCTCCAGGCACTTTTAAAGTATTTTAAAGTACTTATGAAGAATTATATTATACTAAAACAATGGCCAATCCAATTAATTGATGTAAATTATATTAGCACTTCCAAGTTATTAATTGTGTTGTCATTTATGTGATATACTGAATTAGAGATTTATTTGGAATTACTTTTTTAGAAAGACTGGTACTTTTTTTTCTGAGCATGCATAGCTCACATGCATCTCCTACAGCTGGTCCGTGCACACACACGTGCACACACATGCATGCAAACCTTGTGTTCTGACAAAGGGCAGATGTAGCCAAAGACAACAGGTGCTCACACATTTGAAAGGTCGTGGTTGGCCATGCCTCCCTAGCCTCGGGACTAAGGCGCAGCAGACTCCCATGGGTCACCCGGTGGGTGTGCGTCCCGGCATTTACCCAGCATCCTCCACCTGATGCAGATCCCAATGTAGGGCACGTAAAGGCATCCCGATTTGCACAGGTAAATTGTGTGTTTAGATGAGGTCACTGGGATTTAGCACTTTCGTCTGCGGCTGTGGAAGAGCCAAGTGTACACAGAGGACTTGTTTAATAGTTATCTGGCATCCCCACTTGTCTTCAAATACTGTGATTTAGATGGAGCTCTAATGCAGCAGAGCAACTCGTCCCCGGAGCATTTTTCGGAATATAAATTAAGTGATATTATAACAGAAGCCCTCTCTTAGCTCAGCATAATGAATATGAACCATCATGTACTCCTGACCAAGGTCATGGTATGAGAATGAATTACTCCATTAACATCTCTTTTAAGTAGCATTAGCGATAATAAATGAAGAGATTTGATGTAATACTGATAATATTATTCATGCAAAAATAGCATACTTTATCTTGTTAAAACAATTAAAATGTGCTCTGAGGATATTTTACACCACAGAAATATGATGCTTGAGAGTGCTTATCGCATGTTACTGAATACATCAGCATTAGCCAGTAATGCAGATAATCTGATAAAAACCGAAAAGCTGATTTGTATGCTGTGCTGATTCAGGATCGTCTTCTTGGCCCTAGGTGCTACCAAATGCTGCCTGGGACTACAGCTTTAGTGGTGATATTAGATTAAATTCAATCCTTTTGCTTGTAATTTTTTCAAAGAAATTACATCCAGCGTTCTTTGGCGTAAACCCTCCTTAGCTGCTAAGCAGTCTGTAATACTGCATTGTAAGCCCGGTCCATTGCTGTTTGCTTCCCAGACATATCTAAGCTTTCTTGTCAGTTATAGATCATCGTCTCCCAATCACGTCAGTCTGCAAAAGCAAAGATCACTAATGTCTTTTGATAGTGACCTTATTCTCAGTACAATGTTAAGACGAACTCCGTGTGACTCTCAGATCCAGAATCGTCACAAACGCAACAGAATGTTTTATACACAGCTCACAGTTCAGTACAGTGTTTTGCAAATAAATCACACTCGCCCCAAAGAAAATGCCAAACAAAAGTAAACTGGTAAATGGGAAAGAGGGTCCCTTCAGTGGCGATGGAGTGCTCAGGCCCCGGACGGTGGTGACGGTTGCACACCACCGTGGATGTGATAAAGCCACTGATTCGGGTACTCCTGATTGGTCAAGGTGGTGGGACATCACAGTACGACACATAGCGGCTTGTGGTCCTGCTATAGGCCCAGACACCATCTCCCTCCCTCAGGGCCGTGACCCACTCCATCATCAGCATTTCACCGAGCGGTCATAGACCAACGTAGTTCCTGGGTGACGCAGCCCCCTTCCCGCTGGGGTGGCCTGCTGGTGCGTGGACATCTCTGCACAGCCTCCATTCCTCCCCGGTACAGCTCCCTTCCATGGCGCTGCAGGGCGCAGACATTTTCAGCTTCAGCTCAGGAGGAATCCAGTATTCTCCACAAATGCGCCAGCCCAAGGCTGGGTCTAAATCATTTTTCTTAAGAAAGGTGAAGAATAAGTAATATTGTTAGGATTGCACAATAAGATTAGTTAGTCTTATTATTCTCATAGGAAACTGTGTGATTTGGAAGAAATAATTATCTTTAAAATCACACAAATGTGCTACACTTGGGAAATGTTCCTGTTTCATGAAGACGGTGGAGAAGCTGAGTGAGGGAGAGGCCGGGTCCGTCCCATCTCCACCAGCTCGTTAGTGATGCTCGGCACGGTGGCTTCTACCTGATCCCACGTACATTTTGCACATAAATGGGAGTTTCTGGAGAGAGATCAGGTTTTGCATTACTGACCAAACCCATATCTCCATGAGCGAGGCTCCTCGACGGTAGGTAATTAGTCCTGGGACAGGAGGCGAGTGGGGTCCTCGCAGTGAGGACTTAAAGTATTAGTGTCTCATATTTATGATTAATGCTTTGCTTATCAGCCCAAGGCCCCAAACAGGACCATAGAAAGCATGTTGGGTTAAATCATTCTTTGTTTCAAAGCACAGGCATTACCCCTATGTGAAGCCCAGAGGAAAAGCCTGACTTCACATCCCCTCTCTCATCACGGGGAAGCCAATTCAGAGACAGATACGTTGCCTTTTATTATTTATGCTTTAAATGTCTTCCTCAGGGTTTTGACACTCTAAGAATGTGCTTCCCATTAGCTGAAGGCAAATTACCATACAGATGTCTGCCTTAGTGTCATTTTCTACAACAGCTTACAGGTGCCTTTTTCCTTGTAGCCCCGCTTATTAGTTTATTTGTTAATAAAAGCTCCCGTAGGTCATACACAAATAATAAGTGTCAAAAAGTAATCAATGTGCACACTGTCCAGCCTCCACTGCATAATGGAATTCATATTTGGAGTCAGTGAATGGCAAATGTCCCCTGAGGGGCAGAACCAACTGCATTAGACTGTTTCCAGAGGTTTCCAAACTTTCTCAGTGCATGTCCCCTGAGTCTTCCAATTTTTTTTTTTTTCAAAATACCCCTCAGCCAAAAGAAACAGTGACCAATTCAGTATGTTAGGTAGATCCAAAGACTCTCATGAGTGTTTGCCTCCTAATAATTTTGTAGCTGTTCAAAAATACAGCAAACCTAAGAAAAGGAAAATCAAAATCAGATTTCATTGCTCAATAATGTCAAATACTAACAAATGGTGTTGCTGCCCCTGTCGCACACTGCATGACGTCTTGAGCCTCCTCATCAGTTCAGACCTCTTGTCCCTCCTATCCCAGTGACAGCGGTCTTCAGGAGGCAGCCTTCCCTAAGCTGCCAAAACCTCACTTCCTGAAAACACGGCATCACTGGAAAGAACTCAGCACCACCCAGCGTGGGAGTGCTGAGTCACCTCTAGCTTATGGTCTGCATGGAGTGGGACGTATGCTAAATATTTTCACGCTTCCTTCAGAAATTAAGCATACCCCCAGTGCCTCGGCACCCACCGTGGGACCTGCAGAGCTGAAGCATCTCCAAGAAGCCAGGTAGTTCCAGGAGCTGACACGGTCCGAGGTCCCAGCACTCTCCCGCTGGCTGGGCATCGCCATGGTGTGGATGCAGCAGGGGTGTGGACGGACCCTGTCTTCAGAGGAGTCACATCCGCTTGTTGGGGTTGAACAGCAGCCGCTGCGGCATAACGCCCCACAGTCCTGTTAATGTCTGTCTTAGACCCCCTGGGCTGGCTCCTTTCCAGAGTCTCCCTTTCCCCCACCACTCCCAAACTACCACCTTAGTGTGTCATGTGCCGCTGGAAGACTAGGGTAAACTGAGGAATAAACAGGGATCGATAAATCAAGACTATGTTAGAAAAAAAAAAAAAGTAATAGATCAGGGTTAATATTGTCCCTAGAGGGAACAGCCAATAACACATGCAGTTTTGCTCACCTTCCTGGCACTCGCACAGCACTACCGCTGCAGCAGAAACAAACCCTAAATGCGTTGTTATCGAATGGATTCACAGATGTCAGGCCACAAATGCTTCACACAAATCCTTGTGACTAAGATAAACGAGTCCCAGAGGTTGGGGGGCCCATCTAACTCCCTCGCCGTCACGCAGCAAGGGCCCGGCAACCTCAGGTGGGCCTAACGTCAGCACTTATTCTCCCAAGTTCCCCGAACTAGGCCACCACCTGAGCGCCAGGCACAGCCTACCCCAGGCACTTTACAGAAGAAAATCCCATATTTTAAACATCTTCAATCCCTACTGCAGTGAAAAAACTCCAAATTAACCACAAGGTTGACTTTTCAAAGGGTTTAACTGTCCAGTGGAGGTATTTTGCCACAAAGACAGAGCCAAAGGTGTGCAGGGACGGTAGGAGTTTATACAAGATTTGCAGCGAGCTGGTTGGGAGTATAAACGTATCAGGACCCAGCAAGTATGAATACTCTTCCCCAGCATTTCCACTGGCACAAAGTGCTTTCCAGCTCTGCATCCCCCAGAATCTGAGTCGGGCAGGAAAGCGGAGCCATCTAAGTGGGATGGGAGCGGTGCCCCGCCGGCTGCTTCACCGTAAAGATGCTGCGGTTTCTGTCTGAGAACACAAAACACCCACACAGGTCTCCTGATAATGATGTTAAGTGGAAAATTAAAGTTAGGAGTAATGGGACTTTCAATTTGTGAGGAGAAGATTGCCTCATGCTGAAATAAGAAGTTTATACCAAATTGTGGTCGATTATTTTCTTTCAGGGTCCACTCTGGGGCGACAGGGTGGTGGGCAAAGGTCTGAGCGGCAGGTGAGCCAGCAAGTCCACAGCACGTCTCGCGGCATCTGGGCGCAGAAGGGGCGGCGGGCTGGCTGGAGGGCTATGAGCCATCTAAAGAAAGCGTGTGGCTCTTACTGCTGTCAGGAGTGAGGCCTCACGGGGCACCGCATGCCATTAAGAGCAGCTCGAGGGAGCCCAGGGAAATGCAATGTCTCATCGGGGCCGGATAATTACCCCTGGGCCAGACTCCCGCGTCCTATAACAGGAAGGGCAGAGTGTCGATGCCCGAGCAGTCTCTGGGCCATCAAGGCTGGCTCCCATGATCTAAAAGGCCTATTAGCAGAGTTAAAGGACCCATAATCTGTAACTTCAGCTGCTGACCACAGGGGTAAAGTGTTCGGTTTGGATAAAGTTAGAAGCGACTAGACTGTGCACACCGTCGCTCTAGCTCAGGTGAGGGTGGGACGTGGAGCAGGTGTGCGAGCTTGCCGGGGCACAAACACACATACTCAGCAATAAGACCCCAAACAGATGACAGAACTTGGGTCCGTAGTGAAATATCGTTCAAAAGGAAACTATATGAAAGCCCATAAAATGAAGGGTTCACTTTTCTACATGAAAAAGAAATCAAGAAAAAGCTCAAGTTACATCAAGGCCATGTTCCTTTAAGTCTGTTTGCGATGACCTAATCTGGTTCGGAGGTAGAAAGGTGCGTATGTACCAGTATTGTTCTGGGAACTGTGATTGAAAATAGTCTCATCTTTAATATAAAAGCACAGACCTCAAACTTCAAAAATAAACACGTCTTATTTGTAACATAGGGGAACAAAAGTATTGTCAATGACACACTTCCAGAAGATGACTTGATTTATTAAAATTATCTCTTTAAGAAGATAAAGTAGCTGAATCTCTGATCTCCATTTTTCATGGGGGATTTTGAGAGTCAAAAATCAGGGAGGAAGATATAAATAATCTCATCCTTCTTAAAGCCTTCTGCTCACAGCAGGGAGAGAGATAGGGGGTAGGGAAGGGGAGGGAAGGAAGGACCCACCCTCTTGTGCTGTAGGAATCTTAGGGTAGCAAGTTAAATCAAAATTGACACTATTTTGACAGGGTTTTGGACTGGGGACCAGGCTTCCGCAGAGGGTCTCAGTGCGATCCAGGGATGACTGGGCTGAGGCGGCTGCAGTGATCCCTCCTTCTCCGTGAAGCTTGACAGCGAACCTCACTCATGCATCCAGGATCCTGGGGCCCCTGTACCAGAGATCCCAGAGAAGCCCCAAGCCTCCCAAGAGGAGGAGGAAGATATGAACACACTTCCAACCTTCCATCTGTCTGCTGAGCAATGTGTCACAGGGCTGTCTGCACATGTCAGGGAGATGCGTTGGGCTGTGAATAAACCCATGGAGAGTTCAGAAACTGTCCTTCAAAGAAGCACTTCTCAGATTCTCCCCCTATACCAATGTATCTTTATTTTATTTTGTTTTATTTTATTTTTTCAGTGTTCCAAGATCCATTGTTTATGCACCAACATATCTTTAGACATGAATATGGTCTGATGGATGATTCATTGAACTCCACATCTGAAACCAATGATACACTCTATGTTAACTAATTGGATTTAAATAAAATAAGATTTAAAAATGAATTAAAAATAGAGCTTCCCTTTGACCCTGCAATTGCACTACTGGGTGTATACCCCAAAGATACAGATGTTGTGAAAAGAAGGGCCAACCGTACCCCAATGTTCATAGCAGCAATGGCCACGGTCACCAAACTGTGGAAAGAACCAAGATGCCCTTCAACGGACGAATGGATAAGGAAGATGTGGTCCGTATACACTATGGAGTATGATGCCTCCATCAGAAAGGATGAATCCCCAACTTTTGTAGCAACATGGATGGGACTGGAGGAGATGATGCTGAGTGAAATGAGTCAAGCAGAGAGAGTCAGTTATCATATGGTTTCACTTACTTGTGGAGCATAAGGAATAACACTGAGGACATAGGGAGATGGAGAGGAGAAGGGAGTTGGGGGAAATCGGAGGAGGAGATGAACCATGAGAGACTGTGGACTCTGAGAAACAGACTGAGGGTTTTGGAGGGGAGAGGGTGGGAGGATGCGTGAGCCTGGTGGTGGGTATTAAGGAGGGCACGGATTGCATGGAGCACTGGGCATTGTGCATAAACAATGAATCTTGGAACACTGGAAAAATTAAATTAAAAAAATGAATGTGGTCTAATAAAAATTGGCCTGTAAACAGCTGTGTGCTCAGTAAATGACAGCTTGTCTACACGCCTAGCCTTGGTGTTTTTGTGCTTCGCGTGTGTATATGATCCGATCCAGGCCCTTTCCTCTCCGCATCCGGCCTGTGGTTACATGTTGACATACTCACTTAGCTGCGGAGGGCAGGGCTCTATCAGTGGTCGCAAGGCTACTGTGTATCACAGCAGGGCTGCGGTCTGTAGACCTTCTGACCTCCCGGTGTGCGCCTGCAGCTGAGGGGCGGAGCCGGGGGCGGGGCGGGGCCGGCGGCGGGGCGGGGCCTGCCGCGGCCGAGCCCCGCTGTGGAGCGTCCACGGAGGACGGGCTGTGTGGCTCCGAGGGAGGGCAGGCTCCACGGGGCCAGAAAGCAGGAACGGGGCGGAGCTGAATCGTCGGCCCCGGAGTCCACCCGCCGAAGCCCTGACCCCCCAGGCCTCAGAGTGTGGCTGTGTTTGGAGACGGGGCCTCTAAAAAGCTGATTCAGTTAGCCTGAGGTCAGTGCGGTGGGCTCGAAGCCAACGTGACGTGTGTCTGTGTGGAGAGAGATCAGCCCACGGTCACACGTGGTCCCAGGACAGCCCCTTCCGGGACGCCGTGGGAAGGCAGCACGGGCCAGCCCGGGAGAGCCCCGCCCGCCCTCCGGGCAGCTCCGACCGCAGCCGAGGACTGTGAGCCGCACGTGGCCGCGGCCCAGGCCGCCCGGGGCAGGAGCCTGGTCCCGGGCCTCCAGGAGCGCAGGTGCGCGGCGAAGTCACGGTCAGGCGCGCTTCGGCCCCGCACGGCCGTCCGGAGCTCCAGGCGCACCCTCATCCCTGCTCCGTGGTCTCTCCTGCCGCAGCCCTGCTCCCTCTGCAGCTTGGACGTGGGGCAGTGTCTCCGCCTCCCTGCGTGGACTCCTTGGGGGACCAGTGTGCCCGTTCTGTCCTGTGCCCTCACCCCTGCACAGCCTTCCCAAGCGGGGACGGTTCTCGGCTCCTGGGACGCCCCGTTCACATCACGCCCCAGCCCGTGCCGGCCAGCGGTGGCCTCTGCTCTCAGGACAGGGCTGGCCAGCAGTGCCCACGGCGCAGAGAGCCCGTAGGGCCTCCGGTCGGAGCCCCAGCCTGAGCAGAGGCGGTGGCCCGCGGAGCCCGTGGTGGGCGACATGCGTCTTGCCTGCTGACTCGCCCCCGAGCTTCTGGGTGGCAGTCCTCCCGGTGGGTGGCCTCCAGTCACGGCTCTGCGGTTGCTGTCTGTTCACAGGTCGTTTCCACTTAAACAGCAGGACCCAGCTCCTGTCGAGGGCACCTGAGATCCCGGAGAAGCCGGCGGGAGCTACACGGCTCCTGCTTTATTCTCTTTCGAAGACTGTGTCCGGCACCTGGCTTCTGAAACTCAGGGTGTCCAGGACACTGTTGCCGGTGACTCAGCTTTGTCTTCACTCGCGTGTTAGTAGGACTTCCAGGCAGCCTGTGGGAGCGTCTGTCCCGTGTCTGTGATTCAGCATCGTATCATTTATGCTGATGCCATGACCCTGCCATTTCCAAGTGCTTGCTGATGTCCCTTAGGAGGACCCTCCACAGAGGGTCCCTGGGAAGAGCAGGCAACACCATCCCTCCGCCTGCGGGCCGGTGACCACTATACCCATGACGCGCCGCCCTTTTGTGCCAAGAGGTGACTGCAGGTATGGACACTGGGCTGAGCTCGGGCCTCTCAGGACCCCGTGCACCCTCGGAGCCAGCGCCCTTCCCTTCTCTGGCCTCACTTGGCACAACTACCGTGCGTGCAAGCACTGTGCTTTGAGAACATCTCTGGATCGAGAGCCATGCGGTGCATCTGCGCTTTCCTGAGACAGTAGCCCTATGTATGTCAAGTGAAAAGTCATGCTTCTGCGTTTGAAAAACTGAGCACCGGCTTATTTTTTCTAAGGACAGCAACTTGGCAAGATTCGGGCACCCCTAACCAAACCACATGCAATATTTTGCACAAAGAAAGAGTAATTAGGGCGGCGTGTACTCTCACATGAAATACTAGATTACCAGGCAAGCCAGAGGGGTCCTATGTCTGTCAGCATCGATTTGATGTGTCAAGGAGAAACAATGTCGCGCAGAAAATGCAATGAGGCAGAGCACATAGTTATGTATTTAAAGCATGCTTGGTTATTTGCCGTTGGAAATATCTGCTTGGGATGCCAAGGACATTATCTGGTAGCAGTTGACTAAGTCGCAATGTGACCCCTACCCTCCCTTCCTGTCCTTGGCTGAGCCGGCACTGCTGCTCCACTTATGGAAACAAAAGTGACTTTAATGTGAGGGGGTAAAAGGTAAAAGAGATCCTGCCAAACAATGGAAACAATAAATAAATAAATAAATAAATAAGTAAATAAAAGCCCTTTTGATGCCTGATGAGTTGGGTAACATCCCAGCAAGCAGAGTTGGAAATCCTAAATTTAGTCCCGGAGCCCAGGCTTTGTATTGGGAAATGCCCTCTTCCGTCGGCACTTTGGGGTTAGACACAAAGGGAGAAGCAAACCTAATGACTCATTCTCTGTTTTTCTGTAGACGTTTTATATGAAAATAGACACAGTGAAATATGGATTTTTATATCAAATCATGGGAAGCATGTGTTTATGATAGATTCTAGAACTCAAGACTAGAAGAGATGGGCACCAGGGCTCATCCCAGAGAAGGAGAAATCCCAAATGTGGATGGAACTTGCTCGCCAGACAATCCTTGGAAAGCTAAGGAAGCATGTCCTCCCTTTTACAACGTAGGGACCATCTCTCATCCCTTCGTATACATTTAAACACTTGCAGGATACACACCAAATGTGGGACTATGACTGACTGGATGAGCAGGCCTTCACAGCGAGCCTGATTCACCAGAAACGGACACCAGAAGCCCACTAAAAGCAGGCGATATGATTAGTTGAAGACAGTCACCAAGTTTCGTCGGAAAGAGAAGAGACATCCACACCATAAACCCGGTGTTCGGTTCAATCAGGAAACTTTACTGAAATGGGACAGAGGGACCGAGTCAGGACTCAGGGTGAGGGGAGGGTGCAGCTGGTCCCCAGGTGGAGAGATGAGGGAGGCTGGGGAAGGGCTGCTGTGGCCCTGGGGACAGACTCGGGGACCACGTGAGCTCGGGGCATGTGCTCTCCTTCCTCACCTCTCCCACTTCCTTCCAAACTTTGGCCACACTTTCTTCTCTCTAGCAGATGATTTTTTTTAATGCATTTTAAGAATTAGAATTCTCGTCTGCTCGCCCACCCTAAGATTGTGGTTTCGGCTCTGCCTTTCTTTCTGCCTTTGTCTCATGTCTCACTGAGTCCTGTGCTTCCCTTCTCCTGCCTGGGCCCGCTGGACGGGGGCATCTGCGGGCTGACACTGGGGCTCTGTCCAGGCAGACGCCCATGACCAAAGGTGGCCCTTCTCTGGTTTCTTGTCTGCGGCTGACCTCACTGAGAGCAGCGGTGAGGCTGCAGTTCCATTCTGTTTTGTTTCGTTTCCAGTTGTTTGCTCTGCTGCACATGTCGCCAAAACCGCACACGGCACTGCTGGCACCTCACAGACCAGCAGGGCCTGGCTCCGCCCGTGCTCAGATTTCTAGTTCTTTCCCATTTTGGTCCATGAGCAGCCGTGTCTCTGCTCTGAGCCTCTTTATGTCTTCTTTTGTTTACCCTCATTTTTTGGGAGCACAAAATGCACCAGAGCCAGAATTTACTGCTCTGACTTGACTCTGCCTTAGAAACAAAAATATTAAACTAATTCTATAATATAATAAATCCAATGTTAGCACTGGGGTGTTATGTTACACTTTCTCCAGGATGAATGGAGACAACCCATCTGTCCTTTCCAAGTGTTATCGAGAGAAGGCACATATCAGAATGTCTAGTTTTCTTCCTTCAAGAATAATTTATTAGAGAAAAAACAATGTTCTGCTCACTAATTGAAACTCTAATCCAGTGTCAAAATCTTTGCCTTGGAATTCACACCTGCCATTTGAGTCCATGACTCTGCGAGGGCAGGACCTATGCATGGGGAAGTCCCCCTCCCCAGAGCACATGATGGTTCCAATAGTCAAGGTGGGCACAAACAGCCCATGATATCACACGTGTGCACACATCTAACTTCTGGTCCTATGACGCGGGCTGATGTTGGAGGCGATATGCTTGGTGCCTATTCTTAGGTCAGAAAAACCAGGACTGATACGCTGTCTTGGAGAGCCTTGCTTGAATAGTGATTATTTGGAAACAAACAAAGACAACCACAGTTGCTTCCATAGCGACTCTGCAAAGCTTTTCACTTTCTAAAGTGTCATTCTCCCATGCTGCAGAGGCTGGAAGGAGCTAATTTAATATAATAATATGATGTTTCCAAATGCCGATGGAGACAGACGTGTGTGCTAATGGGTGTGTCTGTTTCTGGTAGTGATTTGGTGCGTCCACGGAAAGTCTCCGAAATGAAATTCCTCTCCCTCACACCAGATTTGCATTGGTGACAGACAGGCAGACCACAGTTTGATTCTTGTGGCCCAGTCACAGGAGGGACTGTCCACTTCACAGAGGCGAAACACAGCAAACATAAAGCACACTTTTTAACGGTAAGTGAATCCTTAAATTCAAGTTTGGTTCAAGGAATAGACTGGTGGGAGCCGGGGGTGTCACGTGGGGTGGGGGCGTGTTACAGGAAAGATCCACGATAGACATTTGGATGACAAACAGAAGCACAGGAAGAGTTCACAGGCGTCTCCTTGCTCTGTCTGCTGAGCAGTCGCAGGAACACAGCCTCCCGGAGACACAACACCCCCCAGCACCTCTGTCCTGGCTCTGAGATGAGCCTGCGGCATCGTGCGGAAACAGAGCACGTGAGGAAGAAAAGTGCTCCCAGCGATGGGCGCATGTTAGGGGACACGGGAGAACTGAACGAGCTCCCGGCAGCCACACTGAACAACTTGGGCACAAAATAAATAACATAGGATTGGATTATAACCAAGTATAAATTTAATATCCATGAGTTCATACTGAAATACAAAACATAGTTGAATAAATAAGAGGGGGAAAGGAGACAAATTTCCATAAGAGAATTCCAAATAATTTATGCAGCTACTCCCCCTGGGGTGTGACTCCCCACCTGTGAAGGGTAGCCTGCGTGTAGTGTAGTAAGTTGCCCCCAGAAGGAGCAACACAGAAAGGTGGCGCCTGGCCCCCACACGGCCCGGTGATGAAGGTCAGCATCAGAGACATGTCCTGTAGATAGGACTCAGCCTGGTGTGATACGATGACGATGGCGCTGTACCGTTGTAGTCCTCCTCCCAAAGTCCACACGTCCTCATCATGAGAAAAACTTCAGGCCAGTTCTACTGGAGAGACAGCCTATGCTGCATCCGCCCTGTCCACCGGGGCCTGCCATGGTCATGGACGCCAAGTGCAGGCTGAGAAACAGTCACACAGGAGCCAGGTGGCCAGAGTGACTCCACAGCACTGTGTCCTGGGGGTGGTCGTGGGACAGAAGGACAGACATTAGGGAAGCCCAAATAAGAGAGGGAGTGTAGCTCATAGCACCTCGTCGGCATTGGTCCCTCAGCTGTGACAAGCATGCCCTAGTAACGTTGGGTTTTCACACCAGGGAGCCGGGGGAAGGTAACCGGGAACTCTTTGTAGTATCTTTGCAAATTTGCAAATCTAACACTGTTCTGCAATTTTAAAAAAAATTACTTAAATATGAGAAAGTAAAGCCAAAAAGGAAGTCTGTCCTTGAAGATGGGTCTTCCTCTCTCCCTTTGACTGTGGGATTCTCCAGCGACATGGTGACAACTTGGGTGAGGGCATGAGGCTGTTTCCTCCTCCTGACCCCTGTGCCGTGCTAGAGAAAGTGCCTGCCCGTGCCCTTCATGATTCCTTCCTCTGCATCAGGAGGGCGTCGCCCTCCTGATGCCCACCCCGGGCGCCTGAGTCCAGTGGCCGCGAGCACAGGTCTTTTCCGACAGAGCCCAGGCTCTCGTGCCGGATCTGAGCAGAGCTTCACGGGCATTCATACAAAAGCAGTAATCATTCCCCGTTCTCACAGATATGACACCTAGACATTTCATTCCTGCTTCAAAATCCCCTATTTACAATTCTCAGGGTCGGTTTCAATTTTATTTCACGTTGGATGAGGGCTAGCGTTCCCTTTCTTTGTAACTTTCTAAAAGGTTTCAGCCCGGCAGGCATATCCTGAAAAGTGAGGGACGGGAAACATTCTTACTTGTAACAGGAGGAAAAACGGTTAATTTCAGTCCCGATGACAGTTTTCCAGTGAACAATGGTCTCAGCGAGCTGACACGGGGCAGCGATGAGCGGGGAGGAGAACTGAGTCACAGCTGCGCGGGGCAATCACGGAGAACATCGACTCTCTCCAGCCAAAATTCTATTAATACGTGTGACAGCCCGAGAGTGGATCTCAGCGTGCGCGTCGAACAGTGCAGCAGAGAAAATGAGGCCTCTCCTCGGGGACAGACTTCTCTTTTTCTCCATGAGAGTCTTCATTATTCAGGCATTGTGATACTTCTCCTTTATTTGTGTAAAGATTAAATTGCACATGATTTCTAATGTTTCCGCTACTCTGACTGTCATAGGTCGATGACCTTCATGCAAGCCAGATAATAGATACATCGTCTACGGCTTGGGGACGGCTGTCCTTACACAGCTCACTACTTCCCCATTGTTATAAGTCGAAAGCAATTAAATAAAAATCAAGTTGAGGCATCTCCAGTATCCAAGAATCTACTACGACCCTCGATGGCTGTATTTTAGCACTAACACGTGCCATCACCGGGGGACTTGAGACCCAGATGCGCACACCAGGACCTGCACCGCGGGAGACGCGGATGTGGAAGGGGGTCCCGGGGAGGGAGCTCCATAACGCAGCCTCGAGAAACAAGATTTCCGTGCCTAGGAACCCGCTGTGGAGACGCTTCATGGTCCCCGTGTGCCGGGGACACGCTCTCTACTTTGCTCCATCCCCTACTGCCCCTGTCCACCCATAAACTGAATTAATATTTGCTCAGTCCAACCTAGAAAAAAAAACACTGCATTATTCCATCCTTTTTTATGGTTGCTCCAATGGTAGAGGTCTGAGGTTAATATTTAACAATTGTCCTAATGGACGATGGGTGTGACAGCACCGCTGCCTGAAGAGCGTCCACACAGGCAGGGGGACAGATGGCCACAACAGCCCCTCCCCACGGCACATGTCCAGGGCAGGAACACTGACACACACACATACTCCAGCCCCCATAACCACAAACCCACACCCAAGGTCCACACTATAGACCCAGGTCACCAGCATCTGAGAGTGCTCCCAGTGACGCCACCCATAGCCTCTGTGTCGTGGATGGTGTCCCCCACCCACCCACAGCCGGTAGTGCCCACCGAGTGTCTAATGGTTCTTGTGGGACTCAGTGAGGGCCATCTCCGAGACAAGGGGGCAGGGCATCCCAGCGGCCACCAGGCCCTCTGCTGGCTGTGCTCCATTGGACTCCGTGGTGCTGGGAGGCCCTCAAGCTGTAGGAGGTTGTGGTGGGTGGTGGAGGCGTGCTGCCATGTGGGGGTGACCTCCCAGGCCCAGGGAGCCTTCCATGACTGCACGCTGGCCACCCCCAGTGGCAGTGGAGACGGCTCCAGCTCCAGAATCGGCTGCCCCACTGCTCCCTGATCTAGGAGACACGGAGTTGTGGGGGTTTTGGGACACTCCACGGGGGACAGTGTGTCTACTGCCATACAGACCTCGGCCTCTCCGGGCACACAACGAAGCCCACAATAGGCTCGCCCTCCAGGGCCCCGTGCTCCTGGACACTCGCCTCTACAGCCCTCGTCCATTATGGGCTCCCAGCCCTGGCATCACGAGCATTTGGAGCTCATGGACTTTTGTTTACTGCCTACCTTCCCCTAAATTCGCTTCAGCTTCTCACTCTAACCAAGCCCTGGTCCTCCGCCAGCAACATGGCTTGCCTGCTTGCTCATGGGATGGACCTCCCTGATCCTGCATTGACTCTATCCCATTGTCCTTGCTTCTCTGCAAACCTCCACCTGGAAAACCAGGCCACGGAGCTATGACACCTGCTGAATCCCATGTCCTCCTGAAGACGGGACCTGTCTCAGGGACCTTGTCCCATGTCCCTGTTGTAACAACGCATGGTGCTTGCCTCATTCACACACTCGAAACTTCTTCACCTCGGTTTACAGCCACGGATAATTCTAAAACTTCAAGGATTGTGGACCCTTATTTTGCATATTAGCTTTGAAACAATTCGGCGTACATGAGGTCGCCCCTGGAGTTTGATTTAGAAAGCAGAATTTGAAATGCAAGCACGTTTACCGCAGGCACAACGTCTCTACCTGGGCACTGTTTCAGGAATGCCTACAGCTGTGTGCACATACTTGCACACACGCACGCCCATGTGGACACAGAACACACACTAACATGCCTGCATCTTCATGGAATGGGACCAGCGGGAGGTGTAGGATGGGACATCAGCATGGGTGTCATGTGTGCTCATGGCCTCCAGCAAGTCCTTTGTGATTCTGCTCCCCAGTCCTGGCCTGACCTCCCCCAGGCAATAGGACCATCCTTGATCTGACTTCTCAAAGCAGTCTTGTTGGCACTGGCTTTTAGGGTCATCTCCAATCATGTCCTAAGTGTCTTCTGGGTTTTTTTCGGGTTGAGAAGCCCAAGCGTAAAGGAGATAACGAAGGACTGAATGAGTGAGCTGGTGAGCGGCCCACAGAACCAAAATGCTAGAAGACATCCACGTGAGCTCTAGACCCAAGCTTAGGATCCACACACCATCAGGGCCACTGCTTATGAAGAATGGGAAGAGGCCACAGTATTTCTATAGGAAACCACCCCATCCAGGACACTAGGGATGTCTGGGAGCCTTGGAGACATTGCGGGGGGGAAGCGATGCTAGAATCTAGGTGAGAGTAAAAGGTGCTACTAAAAACTCTATAATTTACCAGATAGCTCCCCCCCACAAAGAATTATTTGGCTCCAAATGTCAATAGAGCTGAGACAGAAAAATCCTGATCTAGCTTAAAATTTAAGGAAGAATATAAGAAGATTTCTCTTGAAGCCAGCCTGGGAGAGCTTTGAACGTGAGCAAGCATCTGAGCTCATCCTTGACATGGGAACGTGTCTGGGAACATGGGGTTGGGGGTCATGAGACAGAGAACAGCCCAGGAACAAAGGCGTCCAGGCAGGAGGTTGTGAGGTGTGCAGACAGGGAGGCGTCCCTCCCTGGGAAAAGGAGACAGGAGGCAAGAAGAGGGTGATAAGTCTGGAGAAGGACAGACTGAGGACAGGTGTTCAAAGCCTTATGGATTCCCTGCCGTTTACAGACTCTTCTCATTGAACTCTATCTCAGTAAGTTCTAGAAGATTCCAGCATCACTATCAAAAATGCAAATCAAAACTGCAATGGGAGACCACCTTGTACCTAATAGAATGTTTACTGTCAAGAACAAATAAGCAAAAAGAGCAAAGGCTGGTAAGGATGTGGAGAAATGAGACCCTGGTCCCCTTGTAGGGGGAACATAAGGTGGTGTGGCTGTTGGGAAAACATATTGTGCTTCCTTACGAAATAAAAATTGGGTGACCCAGAAATCCCACTTCTGGGCATTTATCCAAAAGAACTAAAAGCAGGGTCTGGGGGAGGTCATGGCGCACCTATGCTCAGAGCAGCATTAGTCGCCGTATTCACACGGTGGAAGCCACAAGCGTCCACGGATGACGGGCGGGTAGACAGAGCATAGTACATCCATGCAGGGGAATGGGGTTCAGCCTTAGAGAGTACGGAACTCTGTTCCACGCAGCCACACGATAAACCGTGAGCACACGACACTGTGTAAAAGAAGCCCAGCCACCACGCTGCGAGTAGTTGGGACGTCCCCAGAGGGGTCACATTCACAGGGACAGAACGTGGGATGGGGGTGCCCAGAGGCTGGGGCGGGGAAGACGGAGATCCGCGTTTCATGCGTATGTGCTCTCAGATCTGCAACTAGAAAATGTTACGGAGGCCAGTTCCAGGAGGATGTGAGTATCCTGAGCTCTAATGAAGTGTGCGCTTGGGAGTAATTAAGATGGCAAGTTTCCTGTTACGTGTGTTTTACACAGAAATTTCTCAGAAGTTCTTCATTTGACATTAATGGCCAAGAACATAGGGGAGCACAGGCACATGAGGTATGAGCGTAACTCTGGGGTTCACCTGGGGACAGAATGAGGAGCCGCCATCTGCCACTCAGGGGACGGCCTCCCAGCACCCCACTAGGCAAGCCGTCTGAGTTTGGACTTCCAGACCCCATGGTGAGCACTAATTTGTTGGTGTTTATAAGCCACCCGGGGTGTGCTGCTTGCTGGAGACTGTTCCAACTGAGGCCAGACCCTCCCAGCTCTTGAGAAATGAGCACTTCTGGCTGAGGACCAGCCAGGACGCCCCGCGTGTGCCCACTGCTCGCCAAGAGGCCAGGTCAGTGTTCCAGGTTTGAATGCGCTTTGGCACTCCTTCCAGAAGGGTGGGCAACCCCCGGTTGCAGGAATTTTTTGGTATGAAATATGCATTTTCAACATGGATGTGTCCCTGTGGATGGGCCCCCAGTTTTCAGGTCAACCACGCACTTTGCGTCTAGGCCGCGCACTTGTCCGCACTTCTCCGGAACTCCTGCACACACAGGACACACCCAGGCTACCTTATCTCTGCGCTAAGGTAGTGCTCTGAGGATGCTCTTGTGCAGAGGTCACGGGAGGAACACCGGGACAGAGGCCACCGCCTTTGTGGAGCGGGAGGACGCGGACTGTGGAGCCCCAGGCGCCCACGCCTCTGCTCCGAGGACTCTGCGGGGTTTGGAGGTGCTTCTGCTGCGGGGTCCGTCCAGCTGATGGTGGGCACTGGAGGGCAGGGGTGCTGGGAGGCGAGTTCAAAATGGGAAGGGGACTCCGTGGTCATCCAAAGTCTGTTTGCGGCGGGAGCTTCCGTTCTGACCCCACTCTCCATGACGGGTCATAGTTTTTCCTCGTCTTCCAGCAGAGCAAGTGCACAAACTGGGGGACAGGACGCGCGGATGCCGCCCTCCACGGGATCTGCGCTCCCCACGCTGGACACACTCCCCACGAGCCTCTCTCTGCCCGCGGCCTGTGACCCTCTCAGAGCCTGCGGGGCTCTAGGCGGAGCATTTGGAAGGCGGGACTTCTGATCTCCTGATTTTTCTATCCCCGCTGTGTGGCCTGAATGGACAGGCCATGCAGCTTTTTAAGAATACAGTAAAAAACCAGGGCGCCTGGGTGGCTCAGTCTGTTGAACGCCTAGCTCGATCTCAGTTCAGGTCTTGATCTCAGAGTCATGAGTTTAAGCCCCACTTTGGGCTCCATGCTGGGCATGGAGCTTACTTTAAAAAAATAAATAAATAAATTGCAGGGTCATAGGGAAGCTCTATTTTTAATTTCTTGAGGAATCTCCACACTGTTCTCCAAAGAGGCTGCACCAACTTGCATTCCCACCAACAGTGTAAGAGGGTTCCCCTTTCTCCACATCCCCTCCAACACACGTTGTTTCCTGTCTTGCTAATTTTGGCCATTTTAACTGGTGTAAGGTGGTATCTCAATGTGGTTTTAATTTGAATCTCCCTAATGGAAAGAACCAAGATGCCCTTCAATGGACGAATGGATAAGGAAGATGTGGTCCATATACACTATGGAGTATGATGCCTCCATCAGAAAGGATGAACACCCAACTTTTGTGTCAGCATGGACGGGACTGGAGGAGATGATGCTGAGTGAAATGAGTCAAGCAGAGAGAGTCAAGTATCACGTGGTCTCACTTCCTTGTGGAGCATAAGGAATAACACGGAGGACATGGGGAGATGGAGAGGAGAAGGGAGTTGAGGGAAATTGTTGAGGGGAGGAGAACCATGAGAGACTATGGACTCTGAAAAACAATCTGAGGGTTTTGGAGGGGAAGGGGGTAGGACGTTGGGGGAGCTGGTGGTGGGTATTAAGGAGGGCACGTATTGCATGGAGCACTGGGTGTGGTGCATAAACAATGAATACTGTTACGCTGAAAGGAAATTAAAAAAAAAATTTAAAAAAAAATCTCTTCTTAGGGCGCCTGGGTGGCTCAGTGGATTAAGCCTCTGCCTTCGGCTCAGGTCATGATCTCAGGATCCTGGGATCGAGTCCCACATGGGGCTCTCTGCTCAGCGGGGAGCCTTTTTCCTCCTCTCTCTCTCTCTACCTACATGTGATCTCTGTCAAATAAATAAATAAAATCTTTTAAAAAAATTCTCTTCCTAAAAAAATAATTAATTTATTAATTAATTAAAAATAAAAAAATTAAAAATTAAAAATGAATAAATTGGAGGACATCAAGGTTTAGCACAAATTCTGATAACTCTCCAAACCTGATGCTTATTTTTAAAAAGTATTGATACCCATCGCCTTCATCTGAAGTTAGGAGACTTGGTACCCTTTCCCACCTCCTGCAGACTTATGGTTTGCTTGCCCGGCCCCCACTGCATAAACTCAACCTGCCAGTGTCCTCAACCATCTTCAAGGAAAGCCTTGTTCACCTCCTCACAAAAGATGAACGCTTATTCCAAACTGAATGATAACAAAAACACACTGAACGCTGGCCCACTGCATGCCAGGTGACCATTTCTCTTGAGCATTGGAATGCTAACAATTTTAAATAATAACAAATCTTCTGGAAGATTATTAAAAGCCAGTAATTTGTCATTTTGGACATTACCAAGATCAACGGCCCCTCAGAGAAACTCACTTGAGAAGGAAGGACTGGGAGCAGAGAACGGAGGGTCGCCTGTGGTGGGGTGGCAGCGAGGGTCACTGAGATCGGAGCCCCCGGGGGAGCTGTGGCTGCCCTCCTTCTAAAAGCACACACGCAGCAGGGCCTTGCTCGCTGGTGGGCCCTCACCCTCCCCTCCCTCTTGATGGGATGACAGTGAGGAGAGGAAGCCCACAGTCTGCGGGGGGACATGTCTACGGACCCCTGGCTCCCCCTGCCACCTGCCCCTCCCCTGGCAGTGCAGAGCCACCCTTCCAATCACGGCTGAAAACAGCTGAAAATAACAGGAAATTCGAGGTGTATCTTGCTAGCTGTCTGCGGTCTAGCTCCCTAAGCAAGGTTACATTCAATGACACATTAAACAGATTCGGTAAATGACTTTGTTATAATTAATGGCAAAGCGCAGATACAGAAAGTTGCAGGATTTCTTAAAAATCACAACGTCCACTCAGACTTGCCTGGGAAGATTTTTACTATAATCCTGTGTGTGTGTGTGTGCGTATGTGGCTGTGGATGTGTATTTGCCCATGTTTGTGTGTCTGTGTGGGTCTCTGCGTGTCCTTGTGTGTTTCTGTGTGCATCTGCGTATCTCTGCATGTGTGTCTGCAAGTGTGTGCATGTGCGCCCCCGTGTGTGTCTACATGTGTCAGCTGTCTGTGCGTGTGTGTCCTTGTGTGTCTCTGCTTATGTCTCTGTGTGTCTGTGTGTCCCTGTGTGTGCATGCGTGTGTGTGTGTGTGTGTGTGTGTGGTGAGACAGAGCTCTGAACCCGAGTCCCACTCCCATTGATCTGTCTCCCCTTCTCTGGTCTCAGACCCTTGCTTGTCCCTGTCCTGAGGCACCTGTCTCCACTCTGATTTCCATGGGCTTACTTCATTACTGTAAATCATCCAGTCCACAGTCAAACCTGATAAATTAAAGACCCAAAAATAAAAGCAGAGAAGTGGCCGGCTGGGTTCTTCCTTGCTGAATTACAATCAGCAAATAGATGAATAGATGACCCTTCATTGTTTCTATCATAAAAAATAAAGGGACTCTGTCCACTCCGAGGATTTTTTGTTAATCAGTAATATCCATCGTAGCCTTTGTCTGGCCCGTCCGCACACTGTCCTCTCCTCGATGAGCGTGTTTATCCTGCTCTCCCGAAAGCCCAGAAGCCCACAGGTCAGAGAACAGGGTTTTGATGGATTATGGGATTGTAACTGTCCCTGCCGGTTGACAGCTTTTATTGGCTGGGAGGATGAGCCTGTAAACCTTTATATAATTATTGTATTAAAGGCGCTGTGCCTCTGTGTTGCTGGCGTGTGTTCAGGGATCAATGGGAAGATAATTTCAAAAATGAATAGTAAGTATTGATCGTCCCTTGGTGGAGCCTTATCAGTGGCTGAGGCCGGCGACTGCAGATTATAACTTCAATGTCATTTATGACGATATGATACGTATTGCCGAGGAGCAATTTAAACAAAGGGCTGATTTAATTCACAGTGGATTTTTGTAGTGTGATGGGTAATAAATCACAATCTATGTAATTTTTAGAAATGAACACATGTTGGCAGGAGTTCAGGGCAGTTCCTGAGAGATCTGGGAATGACCGGGGAGGGGGACAGCCGCCGAGCGCCCCTTCTGAATGATTGGGCTCTGCTTGATTCTGGCATTCACATGACCTTGAGGTCCTTGCAGGCAGCTGCTGGTTAATTTTCTTCACTGAGGACACAGTTTAACTTTCTATCTGTCTGCCAATTACCTGACATTTCCAACTTATCACCTCCTATTTTTTAAATGATTGGAGGCACATCCAGATTTTGACATTTTTTTAAAGCAAGTATTCATTTTGTTTGCTGCTGAAGCATCCCTCTGTCACTCTACTGTAGGATCCCTTTTCTCTAAAAAGAAAGAAAGAAAGAAAGAAAGAAAGAAAGAAAGAAAGAAAGAAAGAACGGACGGACATTAGCCCCAGTTTACATAACCGCAGAAAGACAAAATCCAGCCTGTTTTCTTGCTGTTTCTCGCACATCTCGCTGGGTGCCTGCCGCGTCCAGACTCCCACGGACCGCGTAGAGCGTCTGGGTGAAGCCTCCCAGGCAGCCTCTCCGGGAAATCAGACTTAGCAGCGCTTGTTTGAAGAGGGTTTTACTCTTAAAAACAAGTCACTGTAAGTAAGTCATTAGGGAATACTGGAGCGGCACGAGCGGACTGACGGAGCCGTCTAACGGTGCAGAAACGGGAACAAGCCCCGGGAGTTCTAGAACTCGCGGATTTCGGCTGTGATGATACCAACGCCCTCGTCTACACGGGTCCGCCTCGGAGAACGGGAATCTCGGACGTCGAGGCCGCGGGAGGCAAGCCCCCGGGAAGGGATGTTAAAGCAGCAGAAGAGGAGGCAGATCGCAGGCTGGGCGCGCACGAGGCAGGAGCGCGCCCGCATCCATCCACGCGGCAGATGCGCCCGGAGCCCGAGCAGGCGCCGCACGCGTGGACCCGCCCTCGGCCCCGGCTCCGCCGGGCGTCTGTCCCCGTTGGAGGACCCAGGGCGCTAGGTCATGTCATGCCCAAGGCCCACTTCTGTCGTAAACGACTCAGACCCCACGAGCAAGGACAGACGCCTGGAGAAGGGCTTTCTCAGCTCGTCCATCTGCGGCGGTGGCCTGCCCCGCCGCCCCGCTCCCGTGCGCAGCTCCTGGCCCCCGCCCCGGAGAGCCAACCGTGGGAAGCGCTCTGAGGCGACGCTACCTCTTCACTGGTGACCTCTTTATCCACGGTTTAAACCCCCTCTATTTTGTAAAATCTGTTGCGAAGCCCTAAGCTTTCCCTTTTGACATCAGCTTATGCTGAAAAACCTTGTTTCATGTTACATCCTTTCCCGGTACTGGTTTTTGAGGACTGTGGCTCTCCTCACCGCCGTGAGTCCGCGAGCGGCTTGTGCACACCGCACGACGTTTTGTGCTTGCAGACCTTACATGCATTGCACAGATACCCCCGCGCACGTTCTCTTCTAAGTGTTGCAAGGCTGCCTTCCTCCCTTCCCTCCGGCCTGGCCAAAAGCCCTGGGCTGTCTCATCTTCCTCATGCGTCTCCTGAATTTTATCAGACAAAGCATCGCCTCTCTCCCCTTCCCGACTGCCAGGAATGCCATGGAAGGACCTGGAGGAGTTCCCTGCGGTCTTCGGGATCGCTTGTCCATGTGCCCATGATGCATGCCTTCCCTCCTGGGTCTAACCTGGGCTGCACCCGGCTTCTGGGGCGGAGGTCTGTGCCCTGGCTCTGCCATGCTGTGCCGTGTGGCCGCCGGCGCTCCTTCCTGACGGCACCTGCAGCTCTGCCCTCCGCAGACACTTGTGAGACAAGGCCTTTCTCCCTTCCTGGTAAGCCTTGTGCCCTCCAGCTTTGGTTTTTTACTTACAATGTGGAGTTTGGCTCTTTATCATAAGAAACATTGAAATAAATTTTCTTCAACAGACATTTATGGAGTCCCCACTGCACGCTGGGCAGGACCCTGAGTCGCAGAGCCACAGAGGCAAGGTTGGGACCGTCTCGGAGGAGCTGCTAGCACAAGAGGTGGTGGGGGAGGGATGGCGGCCCGTGGCCCCCGGGGCTTCGGCAGAAGCCTAGCGCAGGTGCTGGCGACTGGGGCAGGCCAGGAGGAGGCCGTCCGGTTCCTTGGAGAAGGGGGTGCACGATGACCAGAGAGGGGGGCAGGCGTGTGGTCTGGGGAGAACGGTGCGGGAAGACAGGCTTCAGGAAACCCTGCACAGCATGGGAAGGGCAGCCACAGTCCAGGGCCGCGCCCAGGAGTGCTGGAGAGGATGGCCACACCTGCGGGCCAGAACGCCGTGCGGATCCCTTTCCTGTCCCTGACCCGGATCCCTGTCTCTGTTCTGTTGTTCCGGTGTGCTATTCATTCAGTAGCTTCGTAAGCAATCATTTTGGAAAGTTATACCAATAAAATACTAGAGTCTTTAAATTTTCCCCAATTTTAGGCCTCATTACCTCCTGTAATAAGGATACAGTTACATCTGCGGGCTGTACTGTACTTAAGAACCAGTGCACAGTTAACGAGGAAAGCGTCTCTGGAATCAGGACATTTCTAGTGTTTTCTAGGGTTTCATTTCCAATAGTAATAGGAGTTGGAGGGTAACAGACTGACTTTTCAACCTGCACGGTTTTCCCCCTCTCTCAAATTAGAAACGTAAATTGTTTGGAAAGACCCCGCTGTCGCATCTTCTGTAGGTGGGGTTCAGCTCCATCGCACGGATGCCAGGATGTTCTTGGAAACCTTGTCCTGGAAGAATACATGGCAGGAACCTCTGTGGTCTGAAGGCTTTGATGTGATCTTAACATTTATAATAATTAAATCTCAAAGCATGATCGTGAGAAAGAAAAGGTCTAACTCTTTGAAGTGACTTCACTTGTTTTCATAAGAATTCTGTTTGTACCATAGTTTGTGGCTTAAATGTTGTACTGGCTCCCACTTTGTTACTTTACTACTGTCCCTGTGATTAATAAAGGACTTGTCCCCCCTTATTGGGCACTTGTAAATACGAACCAGACACCGAGACAGCGATGTCACCGACCTCCTCACTGACTGCTCCTGTCGCCTCTGGGAGAACAGCCATTGTGACCCACACTGTGCCTGAGATGAGACAGGACTCCTGCAGTCAGGCAGTCCGTCAGACTCCAAAATTAATGTTGCCAAAAAATCAAAGCCTCCAAAAGGCATTACTTTTCCTCTAAGTGATTACAACCTAAGCAATTTCAGAGAAATAGGAATTTATCTCATCTTTTGAGACCTTGACCCAAGGAGATACCACTCCACCTCTCCGAGATCTACTCTGGAAATACCAGCGCTCATGGCTGGTAAGAGAGACGACAAAGTTTTACCTTATATTTGAATGAGTGGGTTAAATGCAGACCCTCCCGAGTCCTGTTCTATATCTCATGGGCCCCACTGACTGATCACACGAAGCAGCTGGCAGCCAAACTCAGCCCAAACTTCTGTCCTCCTCCCCGTTCCAAAGCTGGACATGCCCCAATCCCACGCCAGCGCATGCCCGCCCCTGCGAAGCTACTGACCTCAGGATGAAACATTCCTGGAGCTGCGCTGCCCTCCTGCCAGCCCTGCCCATCTCCCTGCCCCACACGGTCCGTCCCCAACATTCGTGCTCCTCCTTCTCTGAGAAACCCCTGTGCCTGACCCTAAGGTGCTTGGGGGTCCCCTAATCAGAGAAGGACCCACCTGCCACAGCCCCTCGGAGCCCTGTCCCTTCACTCCCCTGCAGTCACCTCTCCAAACACAGTCTCTCCTTGCCAGGCTTGGATCGGCTTTTATTGAAAACACCGATCTTTATCAATAAAATAAATGCTGCTCAACTAATACAAGTTCCATTAAGCAAACTCCTTTCTCTGATGGTTAAGTGTCCCCAATTCTGCCAGCATTGCATCCGCGTACACAGGCACCCCCCCTGCTCCTCTCCACCAAAGCGTCTACTAAGCATTAATTTGGTAGTTTTAGAAGATTTAGAAACAATTATTTTAAATGGAGGATATTTTATACATGGAACAGTAATAAAGCAGGTGGTTCTGAAGCCCGGTGCTCTAAGCTCTACACAATTAAATGAACTGCCATACCGTGTTCTCTCTAACTGTTCACCAGGCTGGATTTGGGGAACAATGAGGAGATCAAACATTATAACTCAGAGACTAGAGGCTGAATGCAAGTTATCAGACAAATGACACTGTCCGGCCACCACCTAAACCCGAAATGAAATGCCCTGGATGTGTGTGAGCGTGCACGCGTGTGGCTCCTGCTCATTTGTGTTAGTGGAAGGGGTCAGAGATGCGGATAAATCAATGTATCCGACTATTCTAAAATAATTACTATTGATCTATGGAAGACTGGAATTCTTGCCTTTATATTTGAATATCGATATATATGACACCCCAGAAATCCCTAGTCTTTGAAGCAAAGTGATGATGACACCCTTCTAAAAGTCCTCATCCGCGGCGCACTCACGAACCCCTGGTTTCCGAATCCTCCCTCATCTCCTGTCTCTCCCCCCCCCAGCAGAATGGACCACCTCCCAGAATGTGCTGGAACTTTAGAGGTTTTCTTTCCTGCTAGAAAAACAGGTCTCATTCCCACAGGTCAGTTTGGGGGGCGCGTCCGCACAGGTGTGCAGGCAGATGGGTAGACAAGGGCTAGCTTGTCGTGGGCTGATGGGAACAGGTGCAGTCTCCCTTCCAGAACTGTAAAGCCGAGTAAGGGAAGAGCTCACAGGAACTGCACAGAGCCAACCGGCCAGGGACTCTGCTGCCTTGTTTCTCCCAGGAGGGAGCTGAGGAGAAGCACCCTGACTCTGCGCTCCTCACTCCCAGTGTCCCCATCTTCTGGGTCCCGCTGAAGGACACATCCGGTGCACGGTCAAAGCCCGTCTCGCCAGCCTGTCTGTGCAAGAGAGGTGGCGAAGAGCCAAGAGTGACCCTGATCAACTCGGGAAGGAAGGCAGCCAGGTAGGGATAACTCACAGGTAAACTGTAGGACTTGCATGAAACGAAGCAGTGGCAGATCCCAGGATGTGAGTTCTTACAACCAAACAAAGGAGAGCACCATGTGAGAACGTAACATGACGCGAGGATACGCATCTGTGTGATGGGTACACACGCAAGGCTGACGGGTCGTCACGTGGAAGATCAGGGATCACTTCATGGGGAAGGTGGACATTGGCAGGGACAGAACAGGTGTGTTTCCAACAGATGCCAGTGGGACAGTCACTCCAGCTCAGGTGCTAAAGAAACACCTGTTGACTGGCTGAAAGTAGGAAACTGCAGGACTGATGAGGATGGGGAAGGTCCATAGGACCACATTTGTGGGCAGGAAAGGAGCCCCAAGCCTCCTTCAGGCAGAAAGATGGTTATCTCTGTTTAGGAACGAGGGAACAGGAGGGGCTCCAGGAGAGGGAAGCTGGAGCACCAGTCCGAAGGACATAAGTGGCAGAGGATTGAGAAGCACCAGGTGAGGTGAAGCCCATGACCATGGACACCTTCTAGAAGAGAGCACAGGGTCCGAGACGATGGGACGTGGATTTCAGGGAGGGGAGGGAGGCAGAAGTGACAATGTTCTCACGGACCAGCCGTTAACCAGAAACAGCGGGGGCGGGGGTGGGAATCAGATGAGGGGCACTTTGGAGGCAAGTGTACGTGAGTTTCAAACTTTATTTATTTATTTATTTATTTATTTATTTTGGTTTCTGTTCTACATGTAACACACATTTTATGATCTGCAATATATAGCAAAGTACAAACAAGAAATTAAAAAATGACTGCAAATGACCATAACCATAGCTTCTAAGAGTTAACCACTGGGTTTTTAGCATTTCTAATACATTCATTGGATGTTAAATATTATGTTTTTGTTTGTTGTACATATAATTTTCTATGTAGGAACTGTGTAACGCAATACCTGATACCTGAAAGGTACCAAGTAACTTTTGTTGTATAAATAAATTTCCTTTGCAGAAATGTAGATAATATATAAACTTAGGTTACATACAAATGTAGATTATATATAGAATATATATTTTGCAGAGGCAACTTACCCATATGTCCTAAATATATGTGAGATATATACTAAATTATAACCAAAAAATAATTTTCTCATGCCAGGGAATATTCTTCTACACATTCATTAATATCCCGTAATATTCCATAATGGGTGTTGGCCATAATTTTTAACCATTTTTAACTCTGGCAGATTTTGTATTGTATTTGTCCTCATTGTAGATACAGTCGATATTTTGCAGAGGAAGTCTGGTGCGTCTGCAACGTTTTGCTCAGTAGAAACCGGAATCTGCGGAGCTTCCACCAGTCGCGAGGACAGTATTGTCCAGATGGCAGTGAAAAATGTTGAAATACCAAAGCTGCATTTCCTATTCCTAGTCGCCCCATCTCTACTTTCTTTTCTTGAATAGGGTCTAGGGAAGCCCAGAAAACAGCTGAATTTCCGGACCAAGGAGAGTAGGTAGAAAGGAATGGCGGGAGGCCCTGGAGAGGCTGCTTGTCCTGACTGAAGGAGCATGGGGCGCGGAGGCAGAGGCTAAGTAGGTGTTTCCATGGGAGATGGGAAAGACACAGACAGGATGTGCCATTACCTTCTCCCTGAAAATGTTGAACTGTTTTTGCTTCCTTTCCATTTCAGGTCAAGTTCTGGGCTGGAAATCCTGCTTCAGGTGTGGGGCAGTAGGCGCTGGTTGGAAGAGAGCCAGGGTGACCCCGCCCCCCAGGCAGATGCCGGGTAGGGAGATGTGAGATATATACTAAATATATATTATCTGGCGGGACCAGAGCAGCAGCCTAGAAGGGCCAGAGGGACAGAAGCCAAGGAGCAAAGGCCATTTAAGTATTTTCAGGCTTAGAGTATTTATGTACAAGATATTCACCCTCAAGGCATTTTTAACACAAGTAGGTGCACTGATTTCCAAAATAGTGCTTCGGAGACAGTTGGGCTGCTGTGCTGTCCTGTCCCTTCACGCACAGTGCACAGACCCTGCGTGAAAGCCTCCTCTCCTGCGGGGGCCACGGCGCGCAGACGGGAGGCGGGGTCCTGACCAGCGAGGTGGGCAAGGCGCAAACTGGGAAAGTCAGTGGAGAGGTTCCCACCGCGCACCCGCTCACTTGTCTGCTTAAATCTCCAGTGAGGACCGCGTCCCCCATGGCTCTAAAAACAGTATTTCCGGCTGCCAGGACTTGAACAAGCTAATTGTGTTTTAAATAGTTCACCTTACAAAGAAGTTGCTTTCTCTATGTGAAAAGGGCTGTGATTTATTAATTTTCCTTTCTATTATTTCCTATAGACTTTCTCTAGCATCTTCTTCATAAATCACCTCTCTATTGAAACGAATCCTGGAATCACGATGCAATTAGTGTAGATTGTGGGACATGCATGAAATAAAACAAGCACGTTTGAAATATCTCCGCAGCCCCTTTGAGGAGGCGATGGAAGGACCCTTCTCCTAGAGCTGCGGGACGGCACCTCTCACATGGCAGACAGTCCCACATGAAAGGCTGACACACTGGGTAGCAGGCATTTCTGGGAGACGCTACAAAGAACTAAATTAGTAAAGGAAACTTAATTATCTTGCCTCTAGGCTTCCTCTGGTCAGTATCCCGATTGAACAGAGACAAAACTCAGCATTTTTATAAATGTACTGCTCCAGACTCAGAATGATTCTTTTTTCAACCCTCTATTGAGAAATGTGCTGGCCATTTTTTCACTTTCCTTTAGATTTAGAAACAGTATCACACCACATTCATTAAGATATAAATATCCACACTCCTCCTTCTTTTAAAGCCACCAATTTTGACCTTTTTTTCCCCTAACTTAAAAAACCGGGGACAAAGAAACTTTGTAAAGAAATAAATTATATAGTGTGGACAACTCTCTTAGACACATATCAAAATGCCGCTGACGGCTCTGTGACAGCGCTGGTCTGCTCCGTCCCTCCGCAGGCACACCCGGCGTGTGTGTCCTCCTGCAGACAGGAGAGAGCACTTCTCAGGCCTGGGGTATAAATCGTACGTATCGAGGGACAGAAAATGGGTTTAAAGTCATTTCTGGAAAACATACATCCATGACAAAAGATACTTAAAGAGGAGGAAGCCCCTTTTCTTTCAAGATCATAAATCTTCTCTTTTATAGTATTTTCCAGTTGTCTTAAACCTCACTTACATGGGAAGAGAAGAAATCCAACAAAATTTACCTTTCACTTCTTTTGGCTCTGTTTTCCCCTACTTGTTTGCTCAACTTTGAACTACAGTTAGTAGAATCTTAGATTTTTAACCATGTTACCTATAACCTGGAGAAAAGCAAAGTCAATTTTCTGGAAAACTACCCATAGCAGACACCCCCCCACCAACACTTAATTTGGGCCCTGTATTCACAGTAAGCAGAGGATGCAGACAGACCGGGAGTAGTTTTCTGTCAGAAGGGGAGCACCAGGGGACTGGGGGATGGTCAGGATGGAGCCAGGGGACTCGGTCCCAGCTGCAAGACATCGTGGGCTCTGTTTGTGCCTGTTGTCCTCTGACTTGTGGGAGCAGGATGACATGCTTTCATTCTCTTGCCATTCCAGATTTTTATACTATTAGTCAAGTGTATGATTTCTAATTCTTCAGTTATGATGGACACCATGACGAACAGAATGAAAAGAGCCAGTGATGATGGGGTTCGGTGAGGAGAGCAAGCCAGGGCTTGGAGAACATGTCAGCCTCTTAATTAGCCAGCCTAATGATGGAAGGGCCACGATACGGATTGATGAATTGATTACTTAAGAAGAAAGTATGAGTTTCAATGGGTGGAAGAGTGTTTATTAAGAAGACTATGACCGATCTCCTTTGTCTTTTCAAGCTTGGTGTGGTTTCCAAAATCTGATAATTCTCCTGTATGTCATGTATTTAAGATAGTAGTGCAGGGGGAGCATGTAAAGTCATAGGACCGTGTTTGGCTGCACTCTGAAAATCACGATATGCCTCAAAGCAAAAAAATAATCATTACCGTGAAAATCAAAACAGAAATAAATACAGCACAGAATATTTTACTCGTACACGTAGAGTCGCCATCCGTGGGTGGCTTTGTGAGAGCACGGGTTCAGTGTCAGTGAACGTCCTGCGTGGACAGAGGGATCCACACCCTCGTTGCAGTCCTGCAGACTTATCATCCCTCTGACTCGTCGCCCTGTTAGCGTCCGTGTGTGTATTTCTGTATATTTCACGCACAAATCACACGAGCGCACGGACACATATGCCAATCCCAAATGCAGCTCGGCTGATCTTCAAATGTAGTATTTATCTGTCTGCAGACCTAACTGTGTGCTTGCCATATCATTACTAGCTCAGGGGGAATCATTCAAACCAATGCAATTTACTCAATATTGGTCAGTTTGACTCCTGACCCTGGTCCCTCAGCAGCGTATCCTTGGCAACCTCGCCGTGTGTAAAGTCAGGATGTGCTCATTGGTCTCATCTGTGACAGCTTGCTAAAGGCTGCTCAACATAGCCTGGGCTTTTCACAGAAAATTAGAAATCCAATAATATACTATATTCTGATCAGATTGGTATTTACACCAGGACAGCCGCCATCGTGGGGGCGTTTTCCAGACACTGAGCAGGAGCCACAGAACCTCCAGTTCATTTCTTGCCTATATCATGCAACGGGAGTTATTTCCTTTGTTTTCTTTTGGGGGGAGGGGAAGGACTTAGAGAATGTTTTATCACCTGTTTGTGAGGTCAGGGCATCAGAAATGTATGGGCTGATCCGAATATTGGCAGAACGAACCAGGAAATTTCATGGAAAATACCTCTCAGAAAATATAGAATGTTTTCATTTTTGTATTATAAACAAGCTTAATTAGGAGAAGGCAGGCAGTGTGTTGTGTAAAACTAAGCCAGGGCCGGAGTGAGCCATCTATGAATACAGGGCGGGAAGCCTGCACTGATGAAAAGGTTCTAAAAACATCATTTCTAGAGCGGCTTTTGTCACAAATAACAACTCCAACTCCGTGTGGTTTTCTGCTGCTGTAATACATTTCCTAGCAAACTGTGGGGAGGTTAGAGGTGGTGAACCACTCTAGAATGAATACTTTGACCTGCACTACAGAGAATGGCTCCTGGTCTCACACATATCCCCCGAAATTCATGCGGGGGGACGTCACTTGGCTGCCATTGAAACATTTCCATTTTATGCTTTGTTTTCCTTTTCAAGATTTAGAAACAATGATGTTCATTTTCCTGTAAGACAAACTGGCACTGAGGACTGTCACTAGAGTCCTGGTGAGCACCGCGATGCCTCCTTCCACAGGCAGGAGAAGAACACGGCTCCAGACGGTGGCCTGTCCCAGGAAAGAAGTTCAGAAGGAAGGAAAGAAACCCAGTGGTGGACCGACAGACGGAGGGAGGGAGCTGGGCTCTTCTCCATGTGCCAACTGCATCCCCATACTCAGCTGTTCCAGAGACAAGGGTTCTAAACTCTCCAAAAAGGGAAGAAATTTGTCCCTGTCCCCGAGCTGCGAGGCTGACGACCAGAAGGACACTGTGATGGAAAAACCCTCAAGTCAAGGAATGTGATTTGGGGGGATTTGTTTTGTGTGGAGACAATCTAGTCACTATTTAATTGTTGGGAAACCCTGTCAGGAGTCTCTGCTGAGGCGGGGAGGGACGTGTTTGGCACATCTTTGGGAAGTCAGTCCTGACTCCTAACCCTAATAGCCCTCACCCCGACTCTCCAGAATGTGCTTCTTTCCTATTGACACTGTGGTGCCGACATTGTGCTTTCTCTGCCTAAGACCACTGACCAGGATCCTGTGCACCTGCCTGCTCACGACGGACTAGATCCCTGGGCCCTCCGCCATGCTGAATGGCACCCAGAACCTGCCACGGCAGAGCCCAGGAGAGGCACTTGGGGCAAAGGCCCAGATGGATCCCATTGTTGTTCCTCCTGTCTTCCTTTCCTATCTCCCCAGTGCAGTTTCCAGTCAGGCAGTTTCTGTTCTGGAAGAACCCCACCTTGCCAGCCCATGGGCCGAGAGGCTCCTCAGAGCAGCTCCGGGCCCACGTGCGTTCATGTTCATGGTTGAAGGCAGGTCCTTTGTGTTTCTGAGTTCAATTTCCTGAGCCAGAGTGAGATCACACGGGGGTTTGAACTGGGTGGGGCTGGGTGCCCAGGCTCTCCCTCGCTTGGGGAGGCACAGCAGTGAAGGCTGGTCCCGGGGGGGGAAGTGGCTGTGCTGGACTTTCTACCAACACCCACCTACCCCCGGGCCAGGTGGGGACCAGTGTGTCCACTGAGGCCCTAACCTGTTTGATAAACACAGTCATGACTGTTTTATGATGAAAATAAAGTCTACGGGGCACCTGGGTGGCTCAGTGGGTTAAAGCCTCTGCCTTCGGCTCAGGTCATGATCCCAGGGTCCTGGTCGAGCCCCACATCAGGCTCTCTGCTCAGCGGGGAGCCTGCTTCCTCCTTTCTCTCTCTCTCTCTTCCTGCCTCTGTGCCTACTTGTGATCTCTATCAAATAAATAAATAAAATCTTTAAAAAAAAAGAAAAGAAAGTCTATATGTAATGATCATGTAACGATATATGATAGATAAGTTTCATTATACATATAGCACCTAAAATGAGAACTTTTCAAACAAAAATGGCTTCCCATGTGTAAACACTACAGTAGGCCTCTGCCGCCGTAGGACCACCGTCTGTCCAGCCATATTTTATTACCGCTATCGGGATTCAGTAAGAAAACAACAAGTAGATTTTGGGGTTTCTACTTTAAATAAGGCCATGAGAGTTTCCATGACCAAAACACACCTCTTGCCCTTCAGTTGCTGATATTTTTACTACAAATAATTGTACCCTTCCATTACTTTATTTTATACATTACTCTTACACGAGACTAAAAAAACCTCCAAAAATCTTATGTGTTCATAAATTTCTGTGGTTGAAACAAATTTCACACTTATCAAATATATATTTTTGGAATGATCAAGCTGCTCTGAAAGCTGAACCTTTTAACTAAGGGTACAGGAAGTGACAGTATCCTGTTTTAGCCTCCCTACAAAACAGTCACCAAAAAAAACCAACAACAACATTATACAGTATCCATAAAATTTCAGAAATTATCTTTAAAGTCAGACATGTGTGGCCCATAAACAAACACTTGCTCATAGAGGATACAAAATCCATTTATTCTGTAAAAGGTGACCCCAGCCCTCAGCCCTCCCCTAGACCTGCTGTCACCACCGTGTCCCTGGTTATGGAACCATGACTACCTGTGTGAGAGCTAAGTCACTGGAAAACAAGGGGTGGAATTTTTAGTGTGTTACATCAGGGAAGGACTTTATAAATCTTCTGGGGCTGGCGCGAGCATGAAGACGTTTCGTATGTGACCTCTGATACAAGCATTGATCAGAACTTTCAATTTCAGGCAGTGAAAAGCAAGGCTGGGCTCTGGTTCTCCATTAGTTCCAACTTCTGCCTTAAAACAGGACAGAACTCGCCGTTTTCACGGCCGGGGCCGCGCCTCCCCATCGTCACACTCGGGAGACAGGTATTCCCACTGGACACGTTGACTCATTTTTAAAGAACAGTAACAGAAAGCACAGGAATATTTAAAACTTGGAGAGAAAGCAGGACGTGGAAAAGGGCTAAACTTGAAGCAGCTGCAGACAGGTTTTATCGCGGAAGGAAGATGCAGACGATGCATCTTCATTCCAGACCTAGTGAGGCTGCTCCCTGTCTTGGAGGCAGCGTGTTATTTGTCCTTTGTTATACGCTGTTATTCATACATGAACCTACCTAAGTATCTGAACACCGTGCCCAGGAGCTCTGTCCATATGTGCATGTGTTTCAATGTATCTTCTTGATAACCTCATCAAACATTAGGTTAGGAGATATTTCTTGACGCCTTATTAACAACAGCCTCCTATGGTTCACTTGGTACGTCACCTCTTTACAATCTCGTTCCTTAAAATCTTAGTTATTAAAAAAAAAAAGAAAGAAATTCTTGCTCCTTTCCCGTGGGTTCAAATTAACTGAAAGCATGGTGTATGCAACCTTTAAATATAAATTATCAAATGTTTTTACTTTAGTCAACTGATTTCTAGAACTCTGATCTAAGATATGTCCAAATTTATGTTTTTACATACCTAGACTTATGTGTTTCATGGTCTAAATTAATTTTTTTCATTGATGACCAAATTAAATACAATGGTCATTGGGATAATATAACCCATCATCGTATTGTGTATTTCAATACAGAATGTTAGGGTAGAAATTCTACAGCTGTTAAGCACATTTTGTATGTATTTATGATTGGACTGAGTTGAAATTAACTGGATCTTTTATAAATCATCTTAAAATTAGATGCACATGTACAGATACATAATTTTTATGTTACACGGAACTGGAAGCAAGCCTGGAAACCTATGACGACACAATCTTTTTCTCTTGTTTCAGCTGAGAAGAGACAGCAACAGGGTGCTAGCTCAGTTGATTCTTTGCTCAGTCCTGTCCAAGTGAATTCACAATAAAATAAGGTCGCCTTTAACAATTCCAACTTGTCTAAGGAGATTGAACTGGGGAGATCACCTTTTCATCACGCATGCACATTCTCTCCGTCGGCCACCCAGACACACACACAAAAACAAACTTGTAATGAGCGGGCACTTTGTCAAGCGCTCTCTCCATCCTTCATTAAACGACAGAAAATTGCTCCTTGCCGGATTGTCAATGCAGCTTGCCCTCCCAGATCCCATTTGTTTTACATGTGAGCACCCAATATTGCAAGGATTTGCAGATTTTAAGTGACAAATTGTGCCCAAGTTTGCGTTGCTTTCAGAGTTGTATGTTGCCCGGCGTGTGTGGGTTTGGTTTTGTGTGGTTTTTAGTGAGAGGTGACCGTCAGACGACAGAAGATGCACACCCAGGGTTTCCAGCAGGTTCTGCGGACTCCCCAGCACTGTTTCCCTGTGGCATCTCTTTCTTCTTGTAAAGTGTATTTAAAAGGCTCTTTGCCCCCCCAAACAACCTCTATCCAAGGTGTAATATATGTGGCTAGTTTAGACTAAAAGCACAAACAAAATGGTAAATGTGTTCTTTCACGGCATTCCTTCTGTTCTTCATTAAATCTTATTGAATTTGTCATCTTTTTTAATTGCACTTCCCAGTAATGGTGTTGAAAGGATTTTTTTTTTTTTTAATGAGTTAAAAACTTAACACTTTGCCCCCATCTCAGAGATCAAGTCTTCTGGAGCTTTCCAGAGGAGGGAGAACTTAGAAATAACAGCAACAGTGTAGCCCTAGCAGGACAGCACTTGGATGTGCGGGCTGAGAATCAATGTGCCTTATTGAGTTTCGCTGCTGCAGAACTTGGAGGGGATAATGTATGGGCCCGGCTCCTCTGAGCACACATTATTTATTCATACTGAAAGATTAACCACACGACGTAATTGTTGAAATTCTATCGCAAAGGTGGATGAATGGGTGCGGCTTCCAGTTGACTCGGGGGTTTGCGTGCAGCGAAGATGATAGCTTTCAATAAGCACGTAGCGGGGCTCCCTGCAACATTGACTCGGGTTCTGAATCTCCACCCAAACAAAAGGAGACGATTTTCGGGACCGAGCCTGCAGGGGACCCGGCCCTTGAACACCATTTACATAGCAGAGGATCATTAATTTCTAATTCGCCCATTACTCACTCCCTTTAGTATGCCGAGTGGCTGTCTGGGCCAGTGAAACAAATGTGGTTTCCGCATGGCTTTAGCGACCTACCATTTTGTGATTTTTGGTGGGGGCGTGAGGCAGGATGCTTTTTTGACCTTAACAGTCTTCTTTCTATGTAGAGCAAGCTTAAGGCTCTCGTTTAGATATGATTTATGATGCTACATTAACCCTTCATTGACCTAGAAATGCCCTAATATTAAAACAGTTTGACACATAGAAAATCAAAAGCCCTTTTATTGAAAGTGCTATTGTGCGCGTCATAAGTTTCCCCGATGTGAGGCCGCAAACACGCCATCAATTTCCTCCTACTATTGAGCACTGTATTGAAAAACTAATGGACAGAATCCTTTGTCATTTCTGTCCCAGTGACCAGCAAATAGCTCAGAGAATGTCTCTGCCTTCATATCACTTGAGGCATTTCTAAATGACACATTCAAGATAACACGTTAGCGTTTCGGGAGGAAAGCCTTCCCGGGGCTGGGGCTGGTGGGGCTGGCATGGGGGGCTCTCGGTTTCCTCACGTGTGGGAGAAGCCGCGACTTGGTGCTCCTTCCTTCTTGCCACGGAACTCACTGACGTGACATGACGGGCGCGCCGGAGGCGTCCTTGCAAAGTAGTCAGAGGGCTTCCGCGCACACAGTCTTTGGAGCCAGCCCAGGAGTATTTTTAGAAACTAACATGATCTTTCTCCCCCTCTTCCTTTTACCTTTTAAATGTGGACATAAACCCACATATTTTGATAACTCTGACCCTTGTATAGAAATCTCCTGCTTGGTTAGAATGGGTTTTTGATGAACGCCTCACTAACAGGGCGCCCTGCAGAAGCGTCTCTGTACGGAGCGGGACGGAGACGAGGTGTCCGTGCAAGGGATGTCTTCACAAAACCACGGAACCTTTGCGCGGCTCATGGGGGCGTGCAGAGAGGGAGGAGAAGACGAGTATTTGATGACTAAGCGCATGTGAGAAATGACGTCCGCAGGTGAGCAAGCAGACAGCGCTACTTCAGAGGCTGGGGCCCAGAGACGGTGCCGCCGTGACCCTTGCGAATGAACTCCTGGGACGGCCCCAGACTCGGGTCACAGCCGTCAGCATCGGACCATTGCATCCAGCCAAGATGTGCCCAGCCTGTGCCCTGGCGGTCACACCACCTGCATGTCCCCAACTTCGCCTTGGTGACCAAAGTGCTTCCGTGGAGTCCCTTTGAGTCTGTGAATGTCATTAAGGATCTTCTGGATTTGAGTGGGAAAAGCCCTTGCTTGGCCGTCTGAGCTCCGAGCGCAAGGCCTTCAGGACCCACCCTCTGCATTGTCTGCTGGTGTTACCATGACCTTCACTGACCAGTTTCTTGGTCAACAAAGCAGAAGTCATTTTAGTGTCTTTAACACATGAGAATGTCCACCAATTTTAGAGTAATCACGATGTCTTGGGAGAGAGGGTGGGATTTCCAGGGCAGATATGACTTCAACAGATGCGTGACATTTTCCTTCCTGCGAAACTGCAGTGATTGGAGAGTGTGCATTTGTTAATGGCCAGTATTCACTTCGCAGCGTCCAGTATGAACCTCCCTGTTCTTAAAATATTAGAGTAACTGGATTTCTGAGCCTCCCTCCTCTCCCCGGTCCAGTCTGCACCCAAGCCCTCAGAGAAGGCTGAGTGCTGTCCGGCAGGGACCTGCAGGGTCTAAGTGGAATTTTAACTGAACCGATTTGGTGGACATGCGGGAACTACTGTAGTATCATATTTTCCTTTCTTTTGGCCTACATCTCTCCACAATGGTAAGAACAGATTTTCAAATTTCAAAAGAGGAGTTTTAGATTTTTAAGGCGTCTTTCAAATGCAACAAAGCACCGTAGCGCCCACATCAGTGATGCTGCAGGGGCCGGACGCCCGTCCCAGCTGGCTGCGCCACCGTGCTTCCTGTCAGCGGCCACGGGGAGCCCTGTGTCCTCTATGGGCGTGCCACCCACACGAGGAGATCGCCATGGCCTGCACCCCTGTGGACATGCTCCTGGGCTCCGTTTCATGGCTGTGCCAGCCTTGTGATTTCCACCCCGGGCCGGGGCTGGGGCCATGGGGTCCTGGAAGTGGTGAGACCCAGGACATTCAAGTTTTGCTGAAGACCTTCCCGCGTGGTACACGTCCGAGCCACGGAGCCTTTCCCTGGCAGAGAGCAAGGCTTGGGCAGTGGAATGCACCCCTGAGATGCGGTCATAGGCAAGGTTCTCCCAACACGGAGGGTGGAAGGTGCACGGGACTCTGCATGGAGCAGGAAGTAAGGGAAGGAGGGATGGTCCCTGTGGCCAGGGGCACCCACTAGAAACACATCATGTACGCACAGAGGAGCAGTAGGTTTAATGAGCATTAAATAAACATTTGACAAAAACCACGCTGTCGATAGGTCAAAGTCCAGAGGATGCCACAACATTGCAGGATAGGAAGACTGGGTCGGGTGAGACGTTTGCGGGAGCCGCTGGTGGTGAGCCGCACCTGGCCGGCCACATCCTCTCCTCCCACCAATGGGGCAGACGCTGGCCCCTTTATCTGCTTGGTCAGGTGTAATATGCAAATGTTCGGGGTGAAAGGCACTTTAAGACCTCAGGCATGAAATTTAAAATTGAATCCTGTCAAATCATAGGAACTCAAGTGTAATTCTTATTGTGTAGATGACAGCGAGCTAATTAGTAATACTGGGGAGAGGCACCCTTCACCTCTAGGGTCACAAGGCAGTGTTCTACCCCTTGTTTATTAGCTTAACACAAAGGGTCATTATGGTAATCCCACCCTCCCTGGGCTTTTCCCTTCTGTCCCTCTTAGTCTCTTCCTTTTTCTTTTTTTTCTTCTTTCTTTCTTTCTTTCTTTTTTTTTTTTTTTAAACTTTCCTTTTGTCTCACTTTGATTCCAGGTAAATAAAGCTTCCTGAATAAACGTATATGAAATTTTTTTTCTCATTATAATATAGATTCAGGTTCTGCAAACTTTTAATTAGTATTTATAATGCTTTTGAAAGTATTTGCACATGAAAATTACCAAGATGGCACTTCACAAAATCCCATAGCTCTACTCTTGCCTCCTGCTCAGAAGAGACAGAGAGACAGAGACAGAGACAGAGTGAGAATGAGCTCAAGCCCATTCTTAATTCCCTAGTTATGGTTTCTGTTCAAAAATCAGAGTCTCCAAGTACAATTACTTGTCTGTATATCTTCTGGCTAAACATTATTTTTTTCTGTACTGTACTAAACCTCCTTAGCCATTTTACAAAAGCTAAGTATTTCACTAAGCTCTTGCAATATTGAAAGGATCTATATTCTGCGAATTTGAAAACATGTCAGCCCACCTAAATTACATATTGATCAGCTTTAATTGCATGCCACCCATCAGTATTAGGTTTGAAAATTCATAAAAGAGAAATAATGTACTCTTTGTGGATGATTACTTCTGGGGCATTTAAATGAATTCCATCACTTAACCCGGGCTGCGACAGAATATTGAGTCTAGCCACCCGGCCATTCAAAGACCAGCACTGCAGAGCAGCTGCTCTCTGCATACCAGAGAACGGGGAAGTGCAAACAATATAAATTTATATAGATTTTCTTTTAAGGAAAATAGCAAAGTAAAACATTAAAAGTAAACATTCATTTTTCAATCGCTTCCTGAATCACCCTCCTTATTGTCTCCCTATATGAGCATTCATTTTTAATTCTTTTTGGATCTCAGGCATCCTTTAATTTTAAGTAGTAATTCACATCTTAATTAATATACAGTAATCAAAGAGATAAGCAAAGATAAATGATTCACAGCTTGGTTTTATTTGTTAAGGTTAATTTTTTATGCAAGCGCATATAAGGATTTTAATGCTGATTCGCTAGTAGACAAACCATTTATTTCTTTAAAAAAAAAATACTCCAAAGTTTTGTATTGTCAGTGGTAAGTGCTCTTTAAACACTGTCTTCTCGTGAAGGTCACATTGGCTAAGAAAATGAGTTCATCATTAGTTTCCAGGACGTTCTTTACATTTAGAAATTATGTTTGTTGGTATTGGTTGCGTTTTGAGAAATTGTGCTTATGTATGTTTTTCTTTACAGATTATCAATACAAAGTAAAAAGAACCAGTTAAAATCATTGGGCTTACTTGGATAATAGTTTAAGAGCTACATTTTATTTAGACACTTTGAGGTAATAAATATCTGGGAGCATAATTAACTGTCTTTATCTAGGGCTAGTCCTGGAGATGCTGCTTTAAGACCTTCCGCATTGTCTCGTTTCAATGCTAACGGTCAGTTTTTCCTTGAGAGTTATTTGGGTCTGTGAGGTATGCTAACAGGATTTATTTTTAAATAGTGGGTTATTATATGGAGACACGGAACAGATGCATCACTTTGTCTCATGTTTGGCACAAACAAAGCTTCGGGTTTTATTCTTTATGAAGCAAAGGTAATGCTGTGTAAATGAACTCTCTTGACAAGTCTGACTTCATTGTTTATTTGGCTAAAATTACAACTGCGGTGGGCAGAAAGTAATGGTCCGCAGCGGGCAAGGGGCACAGCTGTATCTTGAGTCTTCACTTAGGTCACAACTGCATCAGGGTCCTCTAGGAGAATCAACTCTCAGATCTAAACTCGGAACACAAGGTCCTGAAATATTGGTCCTTCTGCCTCTTGGTCAAAGGCAAACAGCAGTTCTCTTGGCCTAGACGTACCCACGCTGCATGAACGCTGTATCCGTATGGGAGGAGGTACCGATGGGTGCGACTGCTGTGTGATATTCTCCAGAGAAAATGAGGGGACGAGAGGGGAAGGTATCACCACCCACAGTTCCGCTGCAGGGGACATCCCCCGTATGTCCCACATGCACAGGTCAGTTGACCATGCAATCAGATAGCCCAGATTTACTCAAATTTCACCAACATTTGTGAAAAAAAACAATGATTTTACGAATCTGCAATTTACTAATTACTTATGTTGCAGTGGAACAAATCTACCTAAGTTGTCCACTTCTTTCCAAGTCTCTGTGAAAAAGTAGGGAAGAGCGTAGAGCCAGGGAAAACTTTGAACTGTCTTTCTTTAGAAAACTTAAAATCCTCCCCTGATGGATTGTCATTATGAATCAAGGAAGAATTGATTTTACTTTTGGCTATCGAAGAGCAGAGCACAAAATGAAGTGTCCATAGAAAGAAATTGTCTCAGAACATAATCATGAGGGATGAGGGGTGTAGGGAGAGACAATCTCTTAAGAATGAGAAGAAGGAGTTTGAAATGTGCAAAGCAAAATTGATTCAAAGAACTAAGAGAAATCAGGCTGACAATTAAATAAATTAGGGTGCATATAAATGATACTAAAATAAAATAAAAATATGATGAGGAATGTGGAGTGTTTCTCAAATTGTTCACACCCTGGAAAAGGAGGTTGGTTACAAATGAAACAGCACCTGCTGCTCAAGGAGTTGAATATGATTTGAAATATGAGTCCATACAGCTAGGTCTGGACATATAGCCACCAGAATGTTGCTTTGACAGAGGTGGTTATGGAAGTCATGAGGTGATCGCAGTGATGGTGGTGGTTGGTGGTGGAGGAGACAGCGATGGTGTGGTAGTGGTGGTGATGGGGTTAGTGCTGATGATGGTGACAGTGTTTGTGGTGATGGCAGTGGTGGTGACAGTGGTGATGGCTTGACATGGTGTTGATGGTGACGGTGATGATGGTCATGGTGGTGTTGGTGGTGACAGTGGTAATAACAGGGATGGTAATCCTGGTGGACATGTGATTATGAATGGATTCCTAAGAGAAGTGATACAGAGAACCTTACAGAGAAAGTCCTCTGAGTAGATGGGATAACCAATATTGGTAGAATCTTGAATCTTAAAATAGCTTCTAACTGTTTGGCTTTTCTATACATTTCAGAAAATTAATAATCATCCCATTTGGGAAGATAGCACAGATGAATGTCAATAACATGTGCTTTGACCCAAGAAAACCAGTTCAAGACCTGGCTTTTACTAAATGTGTGAACCTTTCAATTATTTACAACTCCATGGTCCTCAGCTGTAACCACAGTCTTAATAGTTTGGCTATGTTTATCATTTGGACTAAAAAAATTTTAAAAATACATAAAGCACATAGCCTAGTGTTGACGCATATTACATACTCAATAAATATTGCCTTTCTTATTCTCTACTGAAATATTTCTAAAATGTATCACAGACCCTAGATTTGGGGATGTATATAGAAATAATGTTTTTTTCCATTCTCTATAAATACATACTAGAACTCATACAGCAGTTCAGTAATGTGGCAAGAAACAAAATCAATGTACAGAAATCAGTTGCTTTCTTATACAGTAACAATGAAAATACAGAAAGGGAAATTAGAGAATTGATCCCATTTACTATAGCACCAAGAACCAAAAGATACCTGGGAATAAACCTAACCAAAGAGGTAAAGGATCTGTACTCGAGGAACTACAGAACACTCATGAAAGAAACTGAAGAAGACACAAAAAGATGGAAGAGCATTCCATGCTGTTGGATCAGAACAAACATTGTTAAAAATGTCTATGCTGCCCAGAGCAATCTATACTTTCAGTGCCATTCAGATAAAAATTCCAGCAGCATTTTTCAAAGAGCTGGAGCAAACAATCCTAAAATTTGTATGGAACAAGAAGAGACCCCTGGTTTCTAAGGAAATGTTGAAAAAAGAAAAACAAAACTGAAGGCATCACGTTGCCTGATTTCAAGCTTTACTACAAACCTGTGATCACTAAGACAGCATGGTACTGGCACAAAAACAGACACATAGACCAGTGGAACAGAGTAGAGAGTCCAGATATGGACCCTCAACTCTATGGTCAAATAATCTCCAACAAAGCAGGAAAAAATACCCAGTGGTGGGGGGACAGTCTCTTCAATAAATGGTGCTGGTAAAATTGGACAGCTATAAAGAATGAATGAAATGTGACCATTCTCTTACACTATACACAAGGATAAACTCAAAATGGATAAAAGACTTCAACGTGAGGCGGGAATCCATCAGAATCCTCGAGGAGAACATAGGCAGTAACCTCTTCGACCTTGGTCACAGCAACTTCTTTCAAGATATGTCTCCAAAGGCAAAGGAAACAAAAGCAAAAATGAATTTTTGGGACTTCATCAAGATCAAAAGCTTCTGCACAGCAAAGGAAACAAACAGTCAACAAAACAAAGAGGAAACCCACAGAATGGGAGAAGATATTCACAAATGACACTACAGACAAAGGGCTGATATCCAGGATCTATAAAGAACTCCTCAAACTCAACACACACAAAACAGATGATCATGTCAAAAAATGAGCAGAAGACATGAACAGACAATTCTCCAAAGAAGACATGCAAATGGCTATCAGACACATGAGAAAATGTTCATCATCACTAGCCATCAGGGAGATTCAAATCAAAACCACATTGAGATACCACCTTACACCAGTTAGAATGGCCAAAATTAACAAGACAGTAAATAATGTGTGTTGGAGAGGATGTGGAGAAAGGGGAACCCATTTATGCTGTTGGTGGGAATGCAAGTTGGTGCAGCCACCCTGGAAAACAGTGTGGAGATTCCTTAAGAAATTATAAAATAGAGTTTCCCTATCACCCTGCCATTGCACTGCTGGGTATTTACCCCAAAGATACAGATGTAGTGAAGAGAAGGGCCATCTGTACCCCAATGTTCATAGCAGCAACGGCCACAGTTGCCAAACTGTGGAAAGAACCAAGATGCCCTTCAACGGATGAATGGATAAGGAAGATGTGGTCCATATACACTATGGAGAATTATGCCTCCATCAAAAAGGATGAATACCCAACTTTTGTATCAACATGGACGGGACTGGGAGAGATTATGTTGAGTAAAGTAAGTCAAGCAGAGAGAGTCAATTATCATATGGTTTCAGTTATTTGTGGAGCATAAGGAATAACATGGAGGACACTGGGTGATGGAGAGGAGAAGTGAGTTGGAGGAAATTGGAAGGGGGAGATGAACCATGAGAGACTGTGGACTCTGAGAAACAATATGAGGGAATTGGAGGGGACGGGGGTAGAGGGTTGGGTGAGCCTGGTGGTGGGTATTGAGGAGGGCACAAATTGCATGGAGCACTCGGTGTGCTGCATAAACAATGAAATCTGGAACACTGAAAAGAAATTTTAAAAAATAAATACAAATTTTAAAAAAGATCTACCAAAAAAAAAAAAAAAAAGAATTAGTTTGTGGTACAAGGATGGGGGATCAAAACCAAAGATATTTCGTCATTCTTTAATTTCTATCCCATTTTCCTTTGGTCCTGGGAAACAATAATATGCCTTTCTCTACAACTCTTTGCTACCCTATAGCTATACTCCATAGCTAATCAAAACAAGAACTTCCTGTGCAAAAGCAGCAGTTCATCTAGTGATGAAATAGGTATGTTGGACTCTTTTTTTCATTTCTTATACTTAATAATCAAACCAATGCCACATTATGAAAGTATACTTATACTAATTATAAGATATAGCAGAAAATTTAATACAAAATTTCAATTTGCTCATTTACTTTTCAACATTTAATTTTTTTACTCTAAAATACCAAAAAAGTAATGTCCTTATGTAATTTGTACATTGATTTAAAGATACTTCATATAATGTGTTGTTTAGAGTAAAATGATTCACATACATTGTGCACAGTTTTATTTACCATTGACTTATTTGTATATCAGTGAGGGAGGTCCAATTCAAACTAGCTTTGTGAGGAAGTTGGTTTAATTTGCTCAAGTAACCAAGCCACAGAACAAGCAAAGGCAGAGTTCAGAGGCAGAGGACGGAGTATTTCTGTCTTCCATCTTCTTTTGGCATGCGGTGGAATAAGAACTCAATTTTGCCCTTTGGAGAAGAGAAGGACACCTTTCCTTTTGGGTGGAGGAAAAAAGCCTGAGCCCCTGCCCCCAGAAGCTCTTGGAGGCAGTGTGGAGCTTTTGGTCTCACATATGATCAGCCTGTCTGAGCGGACGAAACAACAGCTGTCTTCTCCATGTGGGCTGTTATTCTGCTCCATGAAAGTCACCAAATCAAATACTATCTAGTTATTATGAACACAAATACTGAATTATAGTATCATTATCCAAGAAGAGGCAGGGTTCTACTATAACTTAAAAGAAGTGTGGCCAAATACTTAAGACTCAGGGAAATGTTCACATTTGTCTCTATGGCTATCCATCATTTAATCTCTGTGTTCCTGGTCTTTATCCTTGAAGTTTTTGGTGCTGTGGGGTTTTGCAGTAACAATCTTCTTTATCTAGTGGATAAATCAATAACAAATCACTTATTCCTTAGTATCCAACAAACAGAGTCTGCAGAGGTCCTAATGTGCTTTTTGGTGCACCAAATTAAAGCGTGTCCACAATAAATCATTCCCAACTGTTCTCTGATGAGTTCTGAAGTGGCTGAGGCCTTCGGTGTACTGTAAATATTTCTCCTCTTGTGTGGCTGTCTTTGGTAAAGGTCCTTCTGTCTTCAGACCAGCCACAAAGACATGCTTGTAGTAAATCTCCAAGCACTACTTTATTGCAAATCCTCATAAAAGCTACATTTGGGGAAAAAAATCATAAAAACACTTTACCTTTGGAAATGGAGAAAGATAGAAATAAATTAAAGTAAAATAGTATAGCTAATTAACACATGGGAGTTTAATAACTTGTTTGTTTCATTAGAATATCTGCTATTGGTTGAGTTGTTTCCCTCTAAAAGGTATGTTTGAGTACTAACCTTCAACACCTGAGGAGTGACCTCATTTTGAGATAAGGTCTTTACAGAGATAATCAAGTTAAAACGAGGTCATGAGAATGATGCTATTCCAATATGGCTGGTGTCTTTACTAAGGGGGAATTTGCATAGAGATAGACATATACAAGGATAGGCAGAGCGAAGTAGACAGTCACCATATGTGTGTGTGTGTGTGTGTGTGTGTGTGTGTGTGTGTATACACACACATATATATGTGTGTATATATATATTTTATACATAAAATATATAGTCATTATTATTATTTTTAACTTCCCATTGCAATAAGATTTGGCAAAAGAGTGGAGAGCAATGTCTGAGTTCCTTACATGTCTTGAACACAATCATTTACTATGTTTAAACACTTAACGGTGTTTTTAAATCATAGGAACTCAGTACCAACCTGAGATTTACACCCTTGATTCAAATCCCATTTTCACAGTGAAACCATGAGCATTATCACTTTTTATAAAAGCTTGACTTATCTATCAAATAATCATAGCTAGAGTGAAAGATAATTTATATAAAGTGCTTAGCATGTGCTTTGTGTCATATAAAAAGCCATAAATAAATATCACCTATTTTTATTACCAAACTCACAATCTTATGATCATAACAAATTTTAAGAGTTAACTTCTCATGATCATTTTATGATCATATTAACTTTAAATGTAACATCTTCGACTATCCCAAATCAAACTGACTTCTACACTGTTGGTGGGAATGCAAGTTGGTGCAGCCACTTTGGAGAACAGTGTGGAGATTCTTCAAGAAATTAAAAATAGAGCTACCCTATGACCCTGCAATTGCACTACTGGGTATTTACCCCAAAGATACAGATGTAGTAAAAAGAAGAGCCACCTCTACCCCAACATTCAGACCAGCAATGGCCACAGTCACCAAACTGTGGAAAGAACCAAGATGCCCTTCAATGGACGAATGGATAAGGAAGATGTGGTCCATATACACTATGGAGTATGATGCCTCCATCAGAAAGGATGAATCCCCAACTTTTGTAGCAACATGGACGGGACTGGAAGAGATGATGCCGAGTGAAATAAGTCAAGCAGAGAGAGTCAATTATCATATGGTTTCACTGATTTGTGGAGCATAAGGAATAATATGGAGGACATGGGGAGATGGAGAGGAGAAGGGAGTTGGGGGAAGTCAGAGGAGGAGATGAACCATGAGAGACTGTGGGCTCTGAGAAACAAACTGAGGGTTTTGGAGGGGAGGAGGGTGGGAAGTTGGGTGAGCCTGGTGGTGGGTATTAAGGAGGGCACAGTTTACATGGAGCACTGGGTGTGGTGCATAAACAATGAATTCTGGAACACTGAAAATTAAAAAAAATAAAAAATTAAAATAAAAAAATGACTTCTTAGAAAAGGTAACATTTACATAGCTAATGGCATCATATGACCTATATGCTGATACTGTCTCATAGGACTTGACAAACAGCCAGCTCCAACAAATAACTCTCTATAGTGTAGGCTCCGGGATAAATGAAAAGAGGAATACAGGCGTTTGCAGCATGAGGTACGGAAGGGCAGCACTCTGGACACAGTCTCAGGAGCCAGGCCATGAGACGTGGACAGCACAGCAGGTGTGGGACAGTGTGGGAAACAGCTGGGGTGCCCGGCAGAGGGTGGAATTCTCTAACTCAGTGGTTCCAGCCAGGGTGAATTTGCTCCCCCGTGACATTTCTGATTGTCACAACAGCAGGCGGGCATGCTACTGGACAGAGCTTCAGCTAAACATCCTGCCAGGCACAGGATGGTCTCCGCAGTGCCACCCAGCCAGGAACTATGGTCCAAACTACCAGGAGTGTGGCTGAGAAACCCATTCTAACTCTGTTGCACGTCATTGGTTCAGCTCCATTATTTCATAGCTTTTGCATCCTGGGACTTTCAACAAACACAAAGTGAACAGATGAGCCGTGGCCAACTGTGGATCCTACTGCCTTGGGTCTGTTTTGGCTCCACCTGCTGCTACCCCGTCCCTACACTGCAAATAAGGAAAACGAAATGCCAGCATGTTAGGAGACCTGCTCACAGTCTTATGACATGACTGGTAAGGGGTCAACCAGAACTAGGGCAGAAATATGCTGTGAGTCCAGGGTACTTCCTACGAGGCCAAATGCAAAACATGATCTCTGTTCTTACTCTAATGTCTGCAAGTAGGATAATATGAATGTATAATTCATTGTTTGTGCTCCATCTAGTTATTCATCTTATTCAAAGTGGTTTTATTGGGAGGAAAATTTTAGTTACTGAGTCAAAGAATGAAGGAACTCATTCAATATGCCCACATCTCAGTCGTGTCGGGACGGCTCGTGGGCGCCATGGCAGACGCCGACAGCACTCAGCAAGCCTCCCCCAGGGAACAAGGCTCACAGGCCTGCAGCCCGCCCGCAGGAAGAGCTCTAGCTGGGTGGGGCCCGAGGGAAATCAGCCTCTCGAAACCCCATCAGCAAGGAACGGAGCACGGATTCATGCTTCAGCGTGGATGGGCTCTGCAGGCCCGATGCTGAGCCAAAGAAGCAGAGCACGAAAGGCCATGTTTTGTTTGGTCCCTTTTACATGAAACCTCCAGGAGAGGCCGATCCGTGGCGACAGGAAGCAGATGAGGGTCCCCTTGTGCGGGGGAGGAAAACGGTGCTGGGGGACGGGGACTAGCAGAGTGGAGGCTTCTTGTGGGGTGAAGGAGACAAGCTGGTGGTGGGGATGCTTGTGGCGCGTAGAGCAAAAGCAGAAGGAAACGTAGAGCAGATTACGTGTCCTATAACCTGCAGCCCTTGGAGAAATACTTGAGGCGGCCAGAGCGCAGAGCTGGGACTCTGACTGTCTTCACGGCGATGCTTTGCCAGAGGGGAAAACAGCCTTAGCTTGCCCATAGCCCGGCCCCCAGCATCCTCCGTCTGCTTCAGAATCTGAAAGTCCTTTGAGCCTCCCTTTGTGTTTTTCCCAACTGCCAAGTATACAATCAGTGCCCCCCAAACCCAGGGGAGGACAGCCCCTGTCCCTGTGCTTTCATTAACCACCATTTTATACCAAAGACATCTCAAGTGTTCTTTCTTGGCCATTGGCTCTGGACCACAGCCACACTTCTCCAAAATGACATCACTGGCACCGTCCTGTGGATATGATAGAACTCCCGAACGGTACATTTTAAAAGGGCGATGTTACGTTTTTGAATTGCACTCAATAAAACAAAAACTCCCCATTAGCACCGCAGTCCTGGGCTAATGGTCCCGTTGCCCTTCTTCCCTCTAGAACCTCAGGAAGACTTTGGGGGGCTTCACACAGATGCCGCAAATAACTCATCTCCCGTAGCCTTCTTATTTTGCCCTCGGGACCGAGCGGCCCCCAGCGAGCTCCAGTGCCTGCCCCTGGGAACCGCCCCGAGATCTCTGAGCGTGTCAGCTGCGAGCACCGTCATGGGGCGACCGAGCGTAGTTCAGTCGGGCTGTTTGCCGAGCTTCGAGAACCGCCTGTGGAAGCAAGCTGGGGCCGGGTCCACGTGCGTCACTTCAAACACTCTGGAATGGCAGGGGTGGACGACACAGCGCAGGTAAGATGTGGCAGTGGCGAATTCATTCAAATCTTCTACGAGAGCTACTCCAGAGAACACAAGCTACAAAAAGTCTGTAGGAAAACACCTAAAAGTTGGATAAAATAGCACTGATACTTCTTCCTGGAGAAAGACAAGGAGCTGCTCTGATAAAGGGATCCTGTTATATTCTGAGATGGGATGAAATCTGGTGCATTTGCATGTGAATTAATCTTCCCATCCCGTTAATGAGTCTCACCCTCTCTGGTGAAGGTTTTGGTAACTGGGAGACATTCCTTTAATGGGGTCCATTCAACTGCCAGCACAGCACCCTACACATTTGAGAGGATGAATTACATCCTGGTGGTGATAGAACGCTTGCAAATGAGGCTTTTGTGTGTTTGGCTCTTAACTTGCGAACCACAAACTAGCTTCAGTCTTGGCAAATGGCTTGTAGTTCACGAGTAAGAAAGCTCTGGAACCCAATACCTACACACTTTCTGGGAAATATGGGTATTTCCTTCAAGGAGACAGAATTCTAAATGCAGAGTCCGTATGATCCTGGGAATTGGTCTGAGGAACGGCAGGGTCTGAGAAGTTGGGGATCATCAGCCCAGGAAAGACACGAAGGGAACATGAAGGGACCAAACATTCCCAACAGTGGTTCTGAACGTTTTCCTTCCTGTGATTAGCTGGAATTCTAAATACATCCCCATTCACCCCATTGGCGGGGGAGGGCTATCCCACCCTGAACAGTGGCGGATCTCCGGAGACGAGACACTCACACTGGCCGACAAGGTGGACAGCGGTGTCTGAGTCATCACCCTCAGCCTGGAGAGGAGCCCGCACACCACCCAGGGCAGCCCATGGGGCTGCACATGGACCGCAGAGCTGTACGGGGCTTTGTAGTAATAGGACTGTGGAGCGGGGGCGGCGACTGGCTTGTTTGCCCACAAGGCTGGCAAGGAGGCGAACCCTGTTAGGGTGAGGCTTGGTGAGGTGCAACTGGCCAGCCAACAGGGGACCAGCTGGGTGGGGCACAGCTACTGGGAGCCGGGAGCTCGCACCCCCCGGGGGCTCACGGACATAAAGGCAGCCCATGGATCCCACGCGGGCAGTGCGGCGGGCCAAGTGCCTCTACTCAGGGAGCGCCATGGGGGTGTCGGCAGCAGCAGGTGCCCCGTTCTGACACAATGGGATGTGTGCATCTGTCCTTCCCTGAGTTGGGGCAGGAAGAGCCCAGACAGAGTTCTGGGAAATGTCTGTTCATGGTACCTGTTGAAGTAAATGAAGAAACAAAGCTTCCAAATGAATCCCAGCCTCTGACCCTATCCCTGCATATTCAAAGCCTTTATTCCAAGACCAGCAGGAGGAGACCAGGAGGCCGCCAGTCCCTTTCCCCCTGAGAGTCCGAGAGCCCATGTACTGAACGTGTAGCTTTTTAAAAAAAGGTTTATTCATTTATTTATTTGATACACAGGGAGCAACAGCAAGAGACGGAGCACAAGCAGAGGGAGTGGCAGGAGAGGAAGAGGGGGAAGCAGGCTCCCCACTGCACAAGGAGCACGATGTGGGCCTCGATCCCAGGACCCCAGGATCCGACCTGAGGGGAAGACAGATGCGTAACCGACTGAGCCACCCATGCGCCCCATGAGCGTGTATCTTGATGTAACCGTGAAAACTGTTCACCGAGACTGACCCTGTGGTGTCCTCTCTGTGCCACCGCACAGCATGAGCCACGTTTCCATAAATACAGGAATTAGGGAGTGCTCGATGAGGTGCTACTATTTACATTTCCTTTTCTTAATATGGTGCGTAATTTAACTTCACACTTCCTCTAGCCTCTGTCTGACACTGTCGTTGCCCATACAAGGTCACCCAACACTTCACACGTGATAACCAGATGAGTTTTCTGAATTCATGTCTGCTTTTGCTCAAGCTACTTAGATTATGAAGACAAAGGTGCATTCTGTAGTAATCTGTTTCCTGAATTTCGGAGACAAACTCCGTGGGAGAGGCCGGGCTGCAGGGATGCACTGGCTGGCAAGGGCGGGTCTAAATGAGAACAGTTGTGATGAACTTGGCCGTCAACCTCCATCGGACATGATCTCAGCAAAAGCAGTTTGGGTTATTCTATATTTTATTTTCCTTTTCCCTCTAGATTTTTACATTTCTAACAAGAGTAACGGTGCTATGGAGGAAATTGAGGGGTGTCAACCCGGAGCCTGGGGCGGGGTGTTCAGTCAGGAGCTCTGCCCAGCTGGGCGAGTGAGCCCTGCGGTCTGACACCCTATGTGTCCAACCTCTGTCCCCTGGTTCTGCAGTGAATGGGCCACCTCTCCAAGGTGCAGGTCATGTGGCATTTCCAAGATACCTTCTGCACCCTTCATTGTTCAAAACAGGGCTTTCTTGCGCTCTGGGACTATTCAAGCCCTTGTCTGTCCTTGGCTGCAAATGTGCTTTCTGGTAAGATCCATCTTATGGCAAAATTAAGATTTTGTTAGATAGTGGAGTGTCCACAAAATTGTGTTACATCTCCGAGATCAAGTGAACGTAGCATTAATAATTCCTGTTCTTGCTTATGTAACCCTCTTACTCTACTGAGTTTTGCAAGATACAGAGTCCGGAAAAGAGGTATGATTCTGCCCCTAGAGCACCCATCAGAAGCAGCCAAGTTCTGCGCATGCATCTGGAATGCTCTGAATTCCTGCTGAAATTGTCATTCTGTGGCATCAAGGCCAGGAATCATAACTACGCTTTGATCTTCCTCCCAAAAGCAAGATCATGATAGGTGGAAGGCGTCAAGATTCAGGTGTGGGATGGAGGGTATTGCTCTGAAATCATTCAGAACATAATTATTATGACCATGGAAACATAAACATTCCTATCTTCCTCAAGGTTTCCTAAATCAGCTGTGGAAGAATATGCCTTGGGCAGCCTTTCCGTGACTGGCCGTGGCAGAGGTAACACGTCCAATTGTTTTTGTACGTAGGACTTCCCCACGTCCTGTGTGTTCAGTGATAAATACACGGCCATTGAGAAATTCTGAATTTCCTCTGAAACCTTTGTAACTCTTATGAATCATCTCAAATTTACCTTGTAATGCTGTGGGAACCTCAAGTGCTTTAAATTTTCCAGAATCATCTTTCTCCAGCTCTTTAAGTAACATTAGAGATGTTTGTTCCATGAGAACTTAGCAGGAGTGACGATGTCTTTTAAATAATTCATAGTCCGTGTCATAGCCCGAGCTGAGTGTCCCCCACAAGCCCTCCACACGTGCATTCCGGGTGAGATACGTGAAGAGGAAGATAAAACGGGACTCAGAGGGAAGTAAGACTTCGCACGCCTTCCTTCACTACCTCAGAAATTCAAATCTGAAATGTACAGCCCGATGGGAAGAAGCACGGATTGGGGCTCATGAAGCCTCCTGTCCACGCAAAGTATGACCACACGTTGTCATCTCAGGGCCGTCATTTCCGGGAGTCTCCAGGAGGGCGACGATTCATCAGACATAATGGTGTCAAGTATAAACCAGACACATGGTTGCTGGTTTGTGAATGTTTGTTGAGCAAGTAAATAAATGAGCTCATAAGTATAAACTACAAAGACCACAGACAGCTGTGATCTCTCATGCACTCACTCCTGAAGGGTTCCACGCTACACAAGAGAAAATCAAGCCTGTGAGCCACGGAGCCGTGCAGACAGCCACGCTTCACGCCGCACTTTTAAGAAACAGGCCCTTTATCACTGGTCGTCCGGGCTGCCAGCCTGCATTTCTTTTCTTGTCCTTTTTTGGTTTTTCTTGAGTTTTGTAATGTTTTGCCTTAGAGACTGAGCATGTGTCAGAACTCTCTGAACTGGGGCTTCATCTTTGAGCCAGACAGAGGGTTGGTGATGGGGAACAGGACACAAATAGGGCTCCAGCAACTCTGAGAAACCAAACCAGAAAACTCTCCTCCCGGATCATGTGTGTTCCTTGATAACAGATAAACAGAATGGTCCTCTGTATCCCTTCTCCCTCTTTTCTCCTGACGCAGCTGCTTTATTAAAGGTTCATAGAACTTGCTGGTCACTCGGACGCCGAGGGGAGGGCACCCCACTCAGCCAGTGCTCCCTTTGTTGAGCGCACGTCTCCTTGTGTGGGTGTCAGCCACCATTGGAAGCAACTGTAAGTGGTGAGAAAGGTGAACATGAGAGTGATAGACAAATGGAGAAGTGTGACGAAATAAGCCATACAGTGGTTAAGCCTGGAAGAACGTCTTGCAGCAATATTCTCGAGTCTCTGTCATATTCCGCATCACTGTATGGAAAGTGACACAAATAGAAAATGTCATTTCAGATGCTTCCTGCAGGGAAAGGATTAACTTTTTGCCTGTTCTTTTCTCCACCATAAACGTACATATTTTCTTGTGTTCCTGTAAAGATTTTTAGAAAATGGCTTCAAGGAGCTAAAAACATCATGGAAGAGAACAGGTACTTTTGATTTGGGACTGTCTGAGTTTGGGTGAAGAGGGATGACCGCCTGATATGGCTCCGTGATTAGTACCTTTATTACATCCTGCAGAATTAAATTTTGTTCTGGTTCGTGTGCGTGTGTGTGTGGGGGGGTGCTCAAATTGGGACGCTGGCCACGCTAGCATCACTAATAAAGTGACGTTGTTTGTTGTGGGTTTGAGTACATGGACCTTCTCTCCATCGTCTGCCCTTCACCTCATTGCCGAATGGCTGTGGATTGCCTAATGGCTCTGTGGACATGCTCTAACCAGCAGAGGAATGGGACTTGCTACAATTGTTAGACGATGAGATATCCTGGCATGTATGAGCGTCCCAACACCTTGTAGGATCGGTTCCCACAAAGCAAGACGCTGTTCACACACTAGTTTAGAAAATGGTCCCATTTCCAGTGGAGGGGCAAGACTGTCATCCCTGGCCTGCTAACGCTGTGCCCTCTTCTACCAGTCATTGTTCATTATGATTAATTTTAGTATGGTGACTAAAATTGCCCACACTTTTCTTATTCTTCTGCACAATAATAGAACATATAGACTCTACAGATAACCCCCCTCCCTGGGATCTTAAATCTTAGAAAATTCATGAAATTCCCACGAATGTCCCTGGCCCTTGCAGCATTGCTCAGGACATCATTAAATAATATTAAACAATAATAAGCTCTACAGTTCCTCATTCTGGAAAATAAAACCTAGAAAGCCATTGCCACTCCACTCTAGTTCCTGGAATTGGGTCACAGCGAGTTCACACAACAGCCATGCAAGGACCAGGTTTAAAGCAGCAAATATCGTCCTGGCCGTGATGTATGTAATCAGTGCTGCGTATTCATCACTACTGTGTGCCCACACTGATCATGCTCTTTACTAAGTACAGGTACGCGGCAGTGGTCCCCACCTACATATCAGACATCAGGGAGGGCCCAGTGACCTCCTGCTCCAGGCGGCTTTACATCTCTGTCCGTCTCCTCTGCCAGTCACTGCGACAGTTAGATGGTTCATGTCAGGAGAAGGTGCTAGTGGTTTAAGGATCAGGGAGCCCAAAGTAGCTGCTCCTTCCAGTCATCCTCCCGGTTAAATGCCAACTCTTCTGCACACGTAAATTCAACTGACGAGTTCAAAATGGTTCCTGAGGTCTTGCTGGTCATTTTCACCCAGACACTGGTCTTCAAAAAATTTGCTCAAATACCTCCTTGGAGAAAGCCTGGCTGGCTCAGTCAGTGAAGCGTTGGACTCGATTTCAGCTCGGGTCCTGGTCTCAGAGTCATGAGATTGAGCCCTGTGTAAGGCTCATGCTCAGTGGGGTGTCTGCTAGGGACTCTCCCCCTCTGCCCCTCCCCACTCTCTCTCTAAAAATAAACATTTAAAAAAAGAAAAATATTTCTAAGCCTTCATATTCCCCAAATTTTAATTTTGAATCCCAAATTTCGTGATCTATTAAAATACTTGTAAAAATGTAATTTCTTTCCAGACCCCAATATATAGTTACCAGCAGCCTCTCGGCTGCCCTGGAATGTGGAAGTCCCTGTCTCCAGGCAGTCTTTCTAACACATCTGCCACATTGGACAGGAATGTCTCAAGTGTTGTAGACGGCACAGTGATTTACACCTTACCGGGGAACAGATACCTCATTTAATATGGACACTGACGATGATGTGTCTTCCACTCCTGTTTCCGGGCTTTAGAAAACAATCGATAGGAATCTGGAAGACTTGGAGTCTTTTTTTGCCCCTGCCCATAGAAGGCTCCTGATAAGTCCTGTGTTCTTTCTGCAGCACAGGGGTGAGATCTACCCCTTCCGTTTGGGCTCAGTTTAACAGAAGTAAGTGTAAAGTGATCACAATAAGGAAAAATAGAAAAAAGAACCTGAAAATCCCAATCCATGGAGTAATTCGTTCTGTGATGAGTAAACATTTTAGATAGTATTGAATGAAACTACTTTGTGTAGAATTTCCAAGTCCTCATAGCATAGTGTGACAAAAATGGAAGAATCCTAAGAAACATTTATTCAATACTTGCCACGTGTCAACCAATGTTTAGCAATCTCGTCCATCTTCACATAACCCAGTGAACCAGGTCCCCCGTTCTATAGATCAGGACACTGAGAACTTGGAAGGTCAAGAATATTTTCCAAGGCCAAGTGTTAAGTCCAGAATCTTCATGTAATGATCTGACAGGAGTCCCTACTCTTTGCCACAATCACGGTGTCATGTTCTTTTAGATTTTATCATTTATTGTACTCATGTAAGTCTTGATTCTCTAAAGCTACCGAAATGAGGTAGCATGTTTTTACACATGGAGGGGAAAAAGCTTATTTTCAGTCACTCCCATGTCTCACAAGCATTGTATTAGCACGTGTGTCTAAAAGATCTGGACCAATTCTGCATGGATTTCTCCAGAAAACTCTTCCAGATTCCCACATAAGGAAATTGTCCGTCTGAGCTCAATGGCAGCTCTGAGTGTCCAGAGTACACACCGTTAGAACATTAATCACTGATGTAAATATCCTTTCTCACCTTCCCTCCCCTTACCCCACACCAACCTCAATTCAGAAAAATCTAATAAACTTAACAATGACAAAAAATTCTCTCCCCCTTCCTTTTTTCTGAGAAAGAAATATCAAGATGAAAATCACCAAGCACAAAACATAATGCTTCCTTGGAGATAAGCAATTTATGTTGAAGAAATGCAAGCCTGCTTAGATCATGAGGAAAATGCATGTTATTTGATGGGGGACCTTGACTCAAGTCAGCATGCTCTCAGTAGCAGAGTCTGCCTCAGCCTTGGTGACTGACGGGCCGGTGGGCATGGATGTGACCACATCTTAATCAGGTGACCCCAGAGCAGAGCGAGCTGACTGAGAATGGTTTCTGAGCAACTCCAAGAGCCAAAAGCTCCTTCACAGTATGTCAGGATAGAAAATGACACCACTCCGCTGGCCCCGGGTGGCCTCCACGTGGGACGCTGTCTCTCATGTCTCTCACTACAATCAGTATGAGTCTGAGAATCTTTTTTGCCTAGAACCTTTCTCACTCAGTTCATGAGTCTATAAAATACCAGTCCTAGGAATTTAAAAATAAAATCAGCTGACCCTTACTGGGTGCTCAATACACGTGAGGCAGTGGGCAGAAGTTACCCAAGGGTCAGCTCATTCCCTCCTCTCCACAACCTTCTAAGGGCTGTCCTGCTGCTTTAAAGACAGTGTGACTGGGGTGAGAGATCAAAGGAATTGCTCGGTGAGAAGAGGAGCCCAACTGATCGCAAACCAAACCCTTATCAGAGCCACACCCTTGGTTCCAAAGCTACAGCTGACCCGGATTTTAAAAATGGTTACTCTGCATAAAAATTAAACTTGATGGATTTAACATGACCATTTATACATAGTATAAGTATATAACGTTTTACATATTTCATGGGAAATATCTTAAAGCAAGCACTGTAGACTATTTGAATGCATATATGCATACACATAGTCATAAGGGTATCTGGGGCAATTTTCTGATAAGAAAAATAACAGTATATTTTATATTTTATTTAAATTGTAAATTAAAATTTTAATTTTATTTTAAAATAAAATATTTTAAATTTAAGTTTAAACTTCATGATTTAAACAAAATTTAAATTTTATTTTAAATTTAAATTCTATTGAAATTTAGTTTAAATTTAAATTCAATTAGTTAACATATACTGTATTATTAATTTCAGAAGTAGAGTTCAGTGATTCATCAGTTGCATATAATACCCAGTGCTCATTCTATCACATGCTCTCCTTAATGCCTTCAGCCAGTTACACCATCTCCCAACCTATCTCCCCTCTAGCAACCCCCAGTTTGTTTCCTATGATTGAGAGTTGCTTACAGTTTGTCTCCCTCTCTGATTTTGTCTTGTTTCCCTCTCTTCCATTATGGTCCTCTGTTACGCTTCTTAAATTCCACATATCAGTGAGATCATATGATAATTGTCTTTCTCTGATTGACTAATTTAACCTCACAAATTACCTTATAGTTCCATCTACTTCATTGCAAATGGCAAGATTTCTCTTTTTACGGATGACAGACTAGTATTCTGTCATATGTATACACACACATATATATATACACATTTTCTTCTTTATCCATTCATCTGTTGATGGACATCTGGGCTCTTTCCATAGTTTGGCTATTGTGGACATTGCTGCTATAAACATTCCGGTGCACGTACCCCTTCAGATCACTACATTTATATCTTTGGGGTAAATACCCAGTAGTGCAATTGCTGGGTCATACAGTAGGTCTATATTCAGCTTTTTGAGGAACTTCCATTCTGTTTTTCAGAGTGGCTGTACCAGCTTGCATTCCCACCAACAGTGTAACTGGGTTCCTCTTTCTCCGCATCCTCACCAATATCTGTTGTTTCCTGACTGGTTAATTTTAGCCATTCTGACTAGTGCGAGGTGGTATCTCATTGTGGTTTTGATTTGTATATCCCTGGTGCGAAGGGTTGTTAAGCATTTTTTCATGTGTCTGTTGGCTATTCTGATGTCTTCTTTGGAGAAATGTATTTATGTCTTCTGCCCATTTCTTTTGGTTGTCTGATTGCTGAGGCTAGGATTTCTAGTACTATATTGAATAGCAGTGGTGATAGTGGACAGCCTTGCCCTGTTTCTGTCCTTAAGGGAAAGCTCTCAGTTTTTCCCCATTGAGAATGATATTCACTGTGGACTTTTTATAGATGGCTTTTATGATATTGAGGTATGTACCCTCTATCCTTACACTTTGAAGAGGCTTAATCAAGAAAGGATACCATACTTTGTCAAATCTAACCATTTCTGCATCTATTGAGAGGACCATATGATTCTTGCCCTTTCTTTTATTAATGTAATGCATCACATTGATTGATTTGCAAATGTTGAACCACCCTCGAGCCCAGCAATAATTCAACTTGATTGTGGTGAATTATCTTTTTAATGTACTGTTGGATCCCATTCCCTAGTATCTTGGTACGAAATTTTGCATCCATGTTCATCAGGGATATTGGTCTGTAATTCTCTTTTTTTGGTGGGGTCTTTGACTTTGGGATCAAGGTAATGCTGGCCTCACAAAAAGAGTTTGGAAGTTTAGGGTTTTTTATTAAATTTATATTTTTTGAAGTAGCTTCAGAAGAATAGCTACTGATTCTTCTTTAAATGTTTGGTGGAATTCCCCTGGGAAGTCATCTGGTCTTGGGCTCTTGTTTTTTGTGAGATTTTTGATGACTGTTTCAATTTCCTCATTGGTTATGGGTGTGTTCAGGTTTTCTATCTCTTTGTGTTTCAATTTTGATAGTTTATACTTCTCTAGGAATGCATCCATTTCTTTCAGATAACTTAATTTGTTGGCATATAGTTGCTCATAAAATGTTCTTATAATTGTATTTATTTAGTGTTGGTTTTGATCTCTCCTCTTTCATTCATGATTTTATTTGTTTGGGCCCTTTCACTTTTCTTTTTGGTATGTATGGCTAGAGGTTATATTGATCTTATTATTTCTTTCAAAGAACCAGCTACTAGTTTCATTGATCTGTTCAACTGTACTTTTGGTTTCTATTTCATTGATTTATGCTCTGATCTTTACTAATGCTCTTCTACTGCTGGGCTTAGGCTTTATTTGCTGTTCTTTTTCCACTGCCTTTAGGTATAAGGTTAGGTTGTATATTTGAGACATTTTTGTTTCTTGAGAAAGGCTTGTATTGCTATATACTTCCCTCATAGAACTGCCTTTCTGCATCCCAAAGGTTTTGAACAGTTGGGTTTTCATTTTCATTTGTTTCCATGATTTTTTAAAATTCTTCTTTAATTTCTTGGTTGACCCATTCATTCTTTAGTAGGACGCTTTTTAGTCTCCATGTATTTGAGTTCCTGCCAAATTTCCTCTTCTGATTGAGTTCCATCTGTAAAGCATTGTCATATGAAAATATGCAGGGAATAATCCCAATCTCTTGGTACCAGTTGAGACCTGATTTGTGACCCAGGATGTAATATATTCTGGAGAATGTTCCATGAACACTTGAGAATAATGTGTATTCTGTTGCTTTAGGAGGAATGCTCTGAATCTATCTGTGAAGTCCATCTGTTCCATTGTGTCATTCAAAGCCCTTGTTTCCTTGTTGATCTGCTTACATGACCTGTCCATTGCAGTGAGTGCAGTTTTAAAGTCCCCTACTATTATTATATTTTTGTCAATCTGTTACTTTAATTTTGTTATTAATTGGTTTACATAATTGGCTTCTCCCATGTTAGAGGCATAAATATTTACAATGGTTAGATCTCTTGTTGTACAGACCCTTTAATTATGATATAGTGTCTTTCCTCATCTCTTATTATAGTCTGGTTTAAAATCTGATTTGTCTGATATAAGGATTGCCACCCCGGCTTTCTTTTGTTGTCCATTAGCATGATAAATGGTTGTTCCACCTCCTCACTTTTAATCTGGGTGTCTTTGGGTATAAAATGAGTGTCTTACAGAAAGCATATTGATGAGTCCTGCTTTTTTTATCCAGTCTGATACCCTGTATTTTGATTGTGTCATTTAGCCCATTTACATTCAGAGTAAATACTGAAAGATATTAATTTAGTGCCATTGTGTTACATGTAAAGTCACTGTTTCTGTATATTGTCTCTTTTCCTTTCTGGTCTATGTTATTTTTGGTGTCTCTACCTTTGCTTGAAAGATCCCCTTTAATATTTCTTGCAGTGCTGTTTTAGTGATCACAAATTCTTTTAGTTTCTGTTTGTTCTGGAAGCTTTTTATCTCTCCTTCTATTTTGAATGACATCCTTGCTGGATAAATGATTCCTGGATGCATATTTTTCTTATTTAGCCCTGTGAATATATCAAGCCAGCAATTTCTGGCCTGCCAGGTCTCTGTGGATAGGTCCACTGTCAATCTAATGTTTCTACCTTCATAGGTTACAGACCTTGTGTTCTGAGCTGTTTCAGGATTTTCTTTTTGTCTCTGAGATTTGCATGTTTCACTATTATATATTGGGTACTGACCATTTTTATTGATTTTAAGGGGGGGGGGCAGTTCCTTTGTGCCTCCTAGACTTGAATGCCTGTTTTCTTCCCCAGATTAGGGAAGTTCTCTGCTGTAACTTGCTCCAATATACCTTCTGCCTCTCTATCTCTTTCTCATACTCCCTCTCTCTCTCCTCTTCTTCTGGGATCACAATTATTCTAATATTGTTTCCCTTTATGGTATCACTCATCTCTCAGCTTCTCCCCTTGTGATCCAGTAGTTGTATATTTCTTTTTCTCAGGTTTCTTATTCTCCATCATTTTGTCTTCTATATCACTAATTCTCTCTTCTGTCTCATTTATCCTAGCAGTTAGAGCCTTCATTGTTTATTGCATCTCATTAGTAGTCTTTTTTTATCTTGACTTGTTTAGATTTTAGTTCTTTTATTTCTCCAGAAAGGGATTCTCAACTGTCTTCTCGTTGTTGTTTTGTTGTTTTTAAATACCAGCTAGTATCTTTATAATTATTACTCCAAAATCTAGTATGACGCCTCACTTATATCCATATTGATTATGTCCCTGGGAGTCGTACTGCCTCTTATTCCATCATGTCATTTCTTTTAGAGAAGAATAGATGGATGAGAGAACAAAATACTAAAATGGCAACAATGACCCAACAGAAATATACGGTAAACAAATCAGAAGAGATCTGAAACTGAAAAAATAAATAAAAATTTTAAAATAAAAAAAGAGAATATACTCAGACTGGTGAACAGAACTGAGATGGATCCTGTGTGTATTTTGGTCTGTTAGAAAACTAGATCCCAAAATTACAAAGAAACAAAAAACATATATATATATATATATATATATATATATATATATATATAATTAAGTACAATGAATAAGTAGAATGTAACTGTAAAAATTAAAATTGAAAAATCCAAAAATAGAGTTGATGAAATAAGAAATTGGTTGAAAAAAGAAAAGGAACAAAAAGTTAAAATTGAAATACTAAAGAATCATGGGGGTGTGGGAAACATGATTTCTCTGTGCTACCTCCCCACAGCACCAGAGTTTTGTAGTTCTCTATGATTGTTAAAGTTGGTCTTGGCTGGATGTTCTTGATGACCTTCTGGGGAAGACACCAATTGTGCTGATTTTCAGGTGTCTTTGCTTCAGGTGGAATTGTACCATCCTTGCCAGGGGGCCAGTCTAAGTCATCTGCTCTGGATTCCTGTATGAGGTTTTTTGTTCCCTGCAGGCTTTCTGTGCTACTTTTAAGGATGAGAATAACAATGACAACCTCCCAATCTCTAGCCCTGGAGCCAAGTGCTTGGCGCTCCACTCCTCTGTGCTCCATCAGGAAAAAGCAGTCCATCCCTCCTATTTCCCTGTTTTCCAGTTCTCCGGCTGCACTCTGTGCTCACCTGGCTTGTTATCAAGTGTTTCTATCTAAGGCACATGATCCCACTTCAAGTCTCCAAACCCTGCAGATTCTTGTGGTGCACAATTGCACTACTCCTTCTGGGGGAGGATGGAGATCTTATCATGGTTCTGGGTTTATG